>NC_054883.1:1975462-2097962 GCF_018320785.1 Cheilinus undulatus | reverse complement strand
ATCTTACCCGCGGATGCTGTAATTTAAAATAATAATGTGTGACGCATTTGAAACAAAAGCCCATTTGGCTGCTGTACAATCACTTTTCTCTGTGGCACTTTCCCAGGCGGAGAACAGTGTGCTGATGAGCGGGACAGCCGAGTGTCTGATGGGCCCTCAGCCAAATGATGCCTCTGTCCCTCACCTTGACTGTGGCAAGCAAATCGCCACATTCATCTCTGTGTACATTCACAGACCCTCGCTTGTCAGAGGCTACCTTTGTCTCGCCACGGCAGAAATACAATCATGCAGACGCTGAGGTGCACACATGCACGCAAAGCAAGGACAAACCACAGTAGGAAACCTTAGACATATGTTATTATGTAGCCTGCACCACACTAACACAACACACACTGAAGGCTCAGACGCTCACAGTGTTGCGTTTCCCTGCCCTTCGGGGCTGTAATGTCTCATCTCCTCATGCGGAGCGGGTGCTGATCCGTTGCCCATCTCGGGGAAGCCTCACCGTGATACTCATCTGTCAGCCGAGGGAAGGCCAGGGATTGATGTGTATAAAGTGTCCATGCTGTCGCTACCGTAGCTAGTCAGCGGGAACTAATCGCCACCTTAGATCCAGACTCAGCAAAGGAAGATGAGGTGGGAGACTGGAGTCTATCTGTGCAGTGCATCTGTGAAACTAAGTCCAAAACAAAAACAGTACCAGTCAATTTGGGTTTGTGTAATGATTGAGCTCGGATTATTTTGGGTTTTTCTGCTATGTGTCTTGAAAGAGAGACTGTTCTTTGTGGACAGTGCCTCAATCCACAATCCTAACCCCAGCCCTGGACCTCTTTCACCAAGAGGGACATGCATGGTTAGCCTCTCTTATGCTCTGCCTCGGCTGGACTTCCTTCATGCCTCACTTTCTCCCTTTCTGCACAGTTCAAAAAGGCACTGCATTTAAGAGCAGGAGTATTATCGCTGCCCTGTGAAAACCGTGTACTTTTAAAATGTCAGCTTTCATGAGCTGAGAAAAAAGGAGCCGTTTAAGCTTTTTAGGTAACCCTGTGGGTTTTACACTCCAGAAACTCAAATCTGAGCAAGTGTATCATCAAAACATTGTCTTACATACATTTTAACCCAGGAGACATAAAGATGGATGTATAAAACACAAAAAGTAGCAGGGTTGTTGAGATTAATCAAGTTAATCACCATTAATTATTTACTGTAGTTAGTGCACTCATTTTCATTTGATTAATGGCATGGTTTATTATCCCTTCCAGCACATTTTGGTTAAGGCAGACAGTCCACCGCTGCACTTTAGTGTCTCATTACGCTCTCAAGGACTCACAGACAGTCAGAATTCATCTGAACCTTTTTAACATTCTCTTATTTCATTTTCAGTCCATGACAAGTTCCTTTTTCTTTGGTTAAGTCCATGTTAAGATCTACACGTAAAATCAGGTCTGTTTCCAAACAGGAAGCCAAATACGATTAGTTTAGGACTGTAGAAAAATCCAAAATGACACCAAAATAGTTTGAGGTGCTAAATAGTGGATTTTTGATAATCACACAAGGGTGTGATTAATCGCAATTAACAACAGAAATGCTGTGATTTAAATCTGAACCTTTAGGTAGCCTTGAAAATACAGCCTACATTTCTTTTAAGGATATTTATAGAAAAGCCTTCTCAAAGCCAATTAAACACAAATTTAAATTCATACTAACTGACTAGTTCAAAGGTCAGAAAATGAATTCTTAAGAAATGAATAAAACTGCACGAGTGATTGTATGGTATGTTAATTTAATCACATAAAAATATCTAAATCAGCATGATTAAGTTACCACATTACATCATTTGCACTCGTGGAACAACAGAAGATGACATTTAACATGAGAGATTCAAAAACAACCAGACTGTTTACAAGAGGGACAGAGTCAGTGTGCTGCACAGAGTCTGGGTGATTGCTCCAGAAATAAATCAATTATAAATCGCTCACAGTCTACCTGGGAGGGATGCCTCAAAAACGGCGTCATCTGTCCATCAGGAAAGGCAAGAGTCATGAAGAATGAGTGCTGCAGACAGAGTGTTGTCTGCCACAGTGAGGGCAGAGCGATCAGAGAGTGTGTTTCTTAACTCATCTCAGATCTACTCTCCAAAGATGAAGGAAGAAATCCAGGGAAAGTTTATGTGTTAGAAACAATGGATGTTGATTACCTTTGTAATATTTCTCATACAGACAGCAGCCTGGTATGAGGGGGGAAACTCTGAGCTCCTTCAGGTCTACCTGTAGTTTTAAACATGCTGTCTGGCTACGGTGGCTGTTTTAATCCAAAAAGATGCAGCTCTACCTGAATATGGCCGGATCAAGATGGGTTCATGTCCTCACTACAGACAAACAGCAACAGAGACTGAATAAAAGCAGACTGGGACCCACTTTTTCAAGCTGGGTGGACAGCTTTCACACCAGCATGAATCAGCAGACCAGTGGAGTTGATTTAACTGAACCAAACATCCAAACAATTTAACCCATTTTTATCTTTTTTCCCCACCAGGCCAATTTTGACACATTTTTGCTGCATAAAATGCATTTTTTGTTCATTTTTAACCCTTTCCATCACTTTTTTTCTGCCTGATTTTTCCGTTTCTGAACCAATTCTTGCCACTTCTCATCAACGTTGCCTCTGTTGACCCATAATGGCCAGTATTAAATACTTTTTTAACCGCATTTATGCAAAATTGGCCATTTTAAACCACGTTTCACTCTTTGATAGCTCATCTTTGCCAGTTTAACCCATTTTTGCCAATTTTTGTCTCAGTTAATCCTTTTTGCCAGTCTATATCGATTTTTCATCCCATTTAAACACATTTCCACTTATATTTGCCAATTTAAAGCCATTTCAACCACTCTTTGATCCCATTGACCACTATCTATGCCGTTTTGGCCACTTAAACCCATTGTTGCCACTTTATGTTTTTTTTTGTTTGTTTGTTTTTTGTTTTTCTTGCCACTTCTAACCCATTTCTGCTACTTTTAAAATCCAATTTCATCACTTTTTCCACCATTTTTTTGGCCATAATGAACTAATTTTAGCCATTTTAAACCATTTTAATTCTGTTTTTAACAAAAGGGATTTACATGTTTAAGAAGGTTATTTACCACACAAATGAAAGATAAGATATTTGTTTATTGATAAGTGTAATAATCTACTTGTCAGGAGACTGTGGCTTTGAATTCATGTTATTAGATATTTTTGACAAGAAATTCAACAAACACACTAATTTATTAGAGTTATTAGAGTTTCTTATAGATTAGAGTTTTTGTCCATGAATTTTAAAAGGCTTCTCACTACTAATCCCTCAATTGTGTTAAAAAAATGAAACTTTTGCTGGAGACGCTTTTTCTACCGAGCAGCAACAATAAGCTGAAATAAGATATATAGTATATTCCTAGCAGTTAGTTTTTAGTATGCTATTAGAGCTGCAGTAAGTCATAAAGCTCAGCCTGACTCTCATAGCTGTGTATTTTCTGAATAATGCTCTTTCTCAGCTTGGGAAGCCATTTTTCAGCCTGGCAAGCTTGTTTGTTTCCCAGATAAAAAATAAATGTAGTTGGAAGAATATCATTAAAACTTTGGACATTTATGTATTCTGTAGTTTGAAACACATTTAAACTTTTGAAACCACTTTTAGCCTCTTTATACGTCTTTCTTTGGAAGTCAATTCCCTTTATTGAACTGGTAGAGAAAAATAAGCGTACATATTAGATATTTCACATAATAACTGCGTGCTTGGTCAGTGACTCTGCAGGAAAATCATGGCTACTCAGACACCAGAAGAAAAAAACAAACAAATGAAAATGTGGCAAACAATCAGCCTGTTTTTGAGACACTTTCTGTTATTGCTTCTTCCCTGCAGTTTCTCACATTTTAGTTGCAGGTAATTGGGAGTCCTTAGTTTGAATGATAGTGCAGCATTAAGATCACATCTTTTGTTGCACCATGAGCAGCAATATTGAAGCTCTACGATGAAAACACATTTAGATGTGAGCTTATTTTTGAGGTGGAAAGATGAATAATTTGAAACATAACTATTAAGCTACCAATAAAAGTCAGCAGCAATATATATGCATATGAGGAGGAATCTAATAAAAGAGATAACTACTCGCTCAGTCAAACATTCATGCAGTCAGCAGAGCTGTTTTGACTACAAAGCCTTCAGGTTGCAAGATAGCAAACCATCACAACGAGGTGGAAATCCACTTTACAGCCTTGTTCATTTAATCATTCAATCCCGCTCTTTTCCATCTCTGGTGGTGTTTCTGAACGTCTCTTCAGCTTAATAACACGGCTCTCTACACCAAAGAGCTTCTCTCTTATTAAAGTAGTCTGTAAAATGTTTCTCCTCTGTCTTCTCCACCTTCACAGTGTGGTACTATCGACTCCGGCTCCTACGTGAACCTGACTGAAAGAAACCTGCAGGACGCTCAGAAGTTTCTGCTGATGCATGAGGTGGTTCAACCTGTGGTTCCCGTGCCCTACTTTATGGAGGATAATGTGCGCTTCACCCATGTGGCGGTGGATGTGGTGCAGGGCAAAGATGCGCTCTTACACATCATATATTTGGCTACTGGTAGGTTTCTGTAACTGTGATCACATGACTTTTCTGTGCATGAATGTTCATTTCCTGTTTCTGTCTATTACATTAATAGTATTTCGCACCTTAGACATGGCCTTTCTTTACTCATTGGGAGGCACAACATCTTCAAATCCTGATTTTTTTATGAGCAGAAAGCATTTCTTTTCAATTAATTTTCTACTTTTGGTATCCTGCATTTTCAAAATATATTTATTTTTTTAAGCATTTTGCATGGATTTTTGTTCAATGTTTTTTAATAATCTTTTAGTCTGTGTTAAAGGATTTAATATTGTCAGGTTTTTGGTAGAAAAACAGAGTTTAAGAGCTTCCAGGCACCCATCTATAGGCTGTGTAAACTATGGACTTATGGAGGTAACCTGTTGGTCTCTGAAGAGGTGTTAGTGTATGTAGCCCCATAATGACTGATGCAGTATTTGAAACACTATCTCCACCCACAGTAGCTTTTAACCAGTTTTAAAAAAGGCAAAAAGTGGGAGTGAGGCAGGCCTAAATTTTCCTGACAGCTGTAACGTAAATGTCCGGCCTCACTGTCCAGCACAGGTTCAGTGTTTTTCCTGAGGTTAATAAGCTTCTTAGAAGTCTGTCTTTCCTGCTCACATGCACAGCTGGATATGAAAAGTGTATCCTGTTTATCGTTCAGAGTTGATCCAGAAAATGCCACTGAAATATTTGCTGTTGTGTCCTCCTCCATTAGAGAAATCTAACTGACCTTTTCACCCAAGAGAAAACACTAGCTAGCCGGTTAGCCTGACTTTATGCAAACTCTTGATTAGTGCACCATATGGCTTCTGTCACAATGTCAGAGATGATAGAGCCAACCCACTAAGAGGAGAGATCTGATTGGTCAGATCTACTGTCATTCACAAATAATCATTGAATGACATTACGCTGTAGGAGAACACCAATCACAGAGCTGCAAGTTAAGCATTGTGTCCTCTTTTTTAAGTGTCTTGAGAAAACTTCTGTTATGAATCGGTGATATAAAAACAGACTGATCGATTGATTGACAGGAGTTTACTTTCTCAGAAACACTGTTTAGATCACAGGTGTCAAACTCAAGGCCCAGGGGCCAAATCCGACCCATGGAACAGTTAAATCCGGCCCACGAGATGATCCCATATTTCTGTTCTAACTGTCCCATCAGTCTGAGGTCTGCAGATTTCCTCAAGAATAAAAACCTGAACTTATCCTTGATGGTTTAATCACAAAATCTGAAAAAGTAAGGAGTAAAAATATTTAGATCAGAAGTCAGGAACGCTGTGATTTAGTTTGACACCCCTGGTTTAGATATTTGATGAATAATAAGATAAAAAGAATTTTAAACACATACATCTTTTTAGATACTCGCACCCCTCTCGGAGGGCTTCAACAGTTCCCCACTAGCATACTAGTATATGTAGTGACAGTTATATCTTTTTAAATGTTCTGTTTTTACAGATAAAGTAATGAACTATTGAGACCAGAAGCCTTGATCATACTAAGCTGTAAGCATGTTTCTTTCTGTCATAATAATGGTGATTTTAATATTGGTCCTGATGGGGAGTCTTCCTAGGTGGACACCTGCACAGGTGCAGTTACTGACACTTCAGCTCTGGCTGCCTTGTTTTCTTTCACCACTGATGATGCCATTTAGGATTTAAAATGCACTGGAAAAAAAGAGATTCTAGGCTTTAGTAATAGTTAAGCTTTATTTTGGGGTAAAGTTTAAGTAAATTACATCAAACAGATAATATTTAATTAATATAGCTAAACAAAATGTAAATATGCTTCACATAAATTAAAAAAAAAACTGATTAAAGTTGACATACATTTTTTAGTAAATTGTAACTAATTGTTTGTAATTATGTTAGGGTTAATGGTCGATTAGGGATTAATGGACGTGGATGCTGCGAAGTCCATTAATCCCTGATAACTGGGCAACTTGAAAGGCATTAACCCGCTTGTACCATGGTCACAACAAAAATAATTAATAAAACTAATTGATGATTTCATACGTTTTATGATGAAAATAGAAAGTTTCACTAAAACAACAATTCCTTTCCCCTAGCAACGCCTGAGGGCTTGACTAATAACTGGAATAGCCTTTCCAAACCCATAACGTTCTTAGGGAATGTAAACGTTATTCAGTACTCCAGTAAATAGGACGGGCCATAGATACGATGTCACAACGGAACAAAAAGCTAGTCCGCTCAGCGCACTTTCTGAATGGATTCATCAATGAAATGACATGAAGATGAGTGAGACTGAGAGTCATCTGTGGTCAGACCATAAACCTGGACGTTAACATGAACAGTCATCTGATAGAAAGCTTAGTTTTAGCAGACCAGCTTTTTGAATAAACAGAATAATTCCTCCTTCAGCACTACGAGGTCACAGACGTGAAGCTGTCCACGCCCTGCAGGTGCTGATACTCCTTCAGACACGTCAGTATTTATCAGATATTATCATGCCGGTTTATCAGAAGTGTTTCCTTTGGCTCTACACAGAAATAATAGCTTCTTTTCTTTTGTTTGTGTTATTTGAATCTTCTGACAATAGTTTACAGCAGTTAGAACAGGAGGGAAGACTCACCTCTCAGAGTTAAGGTGAGCATAAAAACAAGACGTACATCGCTCAGAAAATACGACTGTCTCAGGTTGCTATAGTTACTCCTAACGGAATAACGGCTAACGGCTGCTGCGCATCAATTTGGAACAGTGTAATGATTTTTTGACCAGAACTACATGTGAAGTTCGAACGGTGTCCATATATCAGGAGATAATGGACACCAATGGAATTTCCACAGCCAATCACAATCGAGTATTCACCAAGACCATGGTATAAATCAAATTAAATGTAATTCAATAATAATAACTAAACCCAACATAAATACACTTTGCATGAACTCAACTAAAACAATTTGAGTAAACTCTATGTGATCAGATGGGTTTGCTCTAACTTTCTCTGAAAGGGGGCGGGGCACAGGTGTGATAGTACAGGTGATGTCACAACTGGACTAATGCATTTCAGTTCAGTGAAACAACTCTTATATAAAGTTTTAAAGTCAAGTTTGATTGGAAAGGACAATAAAGTTTCAGTTATCATGTAGAAGTCTTGCTTGAGATTATTATGAGACGAAAATAAGCAGACATACATTTATTTTACACTGAGATCTCTGTGCACACGTTTGTTTAACCAGGAGAAAATTAATTAAGATTAAAAATCTCCTTTTCAGGAGTGTCTTGGCCAAGATAGGCAGCAGCACAGTCAAACAGGGTGGTTACAGATGACAGTTATCTGAAAAGTCACACATTGGTGTAGTGGTTAGAGCTGTTACCTCTCAACTAGAAGGTTCTGCTTTTGCTTCCCACTCAGGGAAGATAAATCTTTATTAATGTGTATTTAAATTGACAAATAAAGTTTATGTAAAAGATCAACTTAAGTTCACAGTTAGTAAATAAATTAACGCTTTAACCTTCATGCTGAAGTCTAATTTAATGAAATAACCCTAACCCAGGTTACTTTTTTTATTTTATGATCTCTCAACAAGGTTTGAGCATTACTTTAATGTAGTATTTACCTTGAACTAATGTATTAAAAATACATGGAAAATTTACATGCAATTTAATCACGTAAAGTTCAGGTTTTTGGTATAATTATTTTTTAGTGTGTAATGACAATTGTGTTTATTTGGTCATCCACACTGCCAGCATAGAATCAAGTCTTACAGCATTCATACCACTGAGTCTGTGAAGAGTAGAGTGGTTTTAAAGGTAATAAACTCTTAAATGCTAATACATCACCTAGCTTTCACAGCTTAAGCTTTAATTCATGCTTTTTCATCACAAGTATTGATTTTAATAGATGAATACTTTATGTTTTAACTGTTAAAATTTCAGGGGCCCTAAAGCCCTTGAAGCTCACTACACGAGGCCTGACAGAAGAATAATGAAACCGGCCGATGAGTAGTTCTGACGGAACATCAAAGTCTTCTGACACAAGTTTGATCGCTCTTTCCCTCCATATGTCCTCCATATGCACTGGCAGAAAACATACACATCATTCCATAAATCAGCGCAGTACCATGAGATCCTACCCAGCATGAAACAGCTAACAGCCATGTGTCAAAAGGAGGCAGACAGTAATTAATAACACACTCTAACAGCTCTGATTTAACCCTTGCATGTACTCTATTTCTGCTCTGCATGGCACCCCAGGCTTATCAGTCAACTGTTTGATCAAACTCGGTGTTGATGTGTGATGTTTGACTTGGCAAAGGGCTAAAAACAGTATCAGAAGACTCCAGATACCAGCATTTGGTGCTCTGTTTTATGTTATAACAGACAATAGGGATTATGAGCGGGTGTGCTGCACAGGATTTGAAGGTAGTGACCCACTTTATGGTGCTAATGTACCATGGGCCCCAATGGGAAATGTCAACATGATCTTCCTGTTGTAGGGCTCTGTGTTATTTTAGGATATCACACATACAGGCATACACTTTCACACACTTACACAGCGTGTTCCAGTTCAATGCCTGCGTGCTTGGCATCCCCCTAAAAAAAAAAGAAAAAAAAAAAAACCCTCCCCTTTCATTGTTTGCATGGTGCTGTGATCAATGTAGCGTCGAACTAGAGCTGCCCACACTGCGAGTTCCCCTGACACTAACTAGACGCTAATGAAAACATCTGAAACACTGCCAAGGCCATTGGGTAGTGTGCATATTGTACCTAATCACATGCTATTATTAACGCCTAAATGCTCTGCGCTGATTGGGCCCATTGAGGAAAACCTGAAAGCTCTGACCGGGGGTTCAAAGATGCCTAGGTGAAGGGTTCTTTTCATACAAACACATGGCTTACAGCAGAATTTAGCTCTCTTGTTATTCAGCTCTCGTTAGTTCATTTCAGCCCCTGGCTGCATTTTTCTCCTGCAGGTTACCTGAACAGAATTTAAGTTAGAAGCAAAACATTCCTCACATAGGTTTTCATTGAAGTTTTGGATTTGAAGGGACATGAACAAAATTGGGTAGGAGTCAGACAAAGTGACTTACAAGATGCTCCTTTAATGTTTTTCCTGATGTTTTCAGAGTAAAGTGTGAAAGAGAAAAAGAGCACCAAGACTGCAGTTGTTTACTTTGCGACAACAGTCAGTTTTATTAGCACACGACCAACATCAAGGCTTTTAAACTCACACTCTCTAAGTGGGAGCAAAACCACGACAACCAGGCTAGAGTCCGTATGCGAGCGCAGGTATGTGAGACGACATAGTAGATCTAAGAGGCTGTCTTGGTGGTGACTACAGCACGGAGGTAGCACATTTTTGTCTTAAAGAGCCTGTAAAGTGAAAATAAATCTGTGTTTAGGTTTCATATTTGACAGCTCACTGTGTTATGAACCCTTGGTTCAAATTTCAGTCAAATAAAACATTTCTAAGTTTTTAAAATCAAGCTCCAAAATCATAAAAACTGAGGCAGTAAAGTCTGCTCCAGGATGGTGTGGGCGTGTCTGTTGAGCTGAAGCCACGCCCACTCAGGGGAAATACAATCCTCTCAAATTAAAACAATAACACAGTCTGAATGGAGGAGAGCGCTCACACCATTATCCTGACCCTTGACCTTATGATCAGAGCAGCTGCCTGGCTCTGTTCCAGAGAAGAGGCGATGTTTTTTTTCTGGCTCAAATATTTGTTATGATGCTTTAAATGATCCATAGACCACTGTGGCTGACAGATTAGGTAACTTTAACTCACACTGAACATAAAACAGCATTTAACTGACTGTTACCTTTCAATAAAGGCAGTGAGATCAACTAACAACAGACTGGACTGAGATGAACTGGTCTGTGATTTTAGATTGTAGTTTGAGAGGGGCGGGGTCATTCCCTACTGTCATGAGCCCACATATTAGCCCCACCCATATTAAAGGAGACATATTATGCAGATACACTTCTTCAGGCTTTTTAACACAAATATGTGCCCCTGGCCTGTCCACAACCCCCTCAAGTACCAGAAAAATCCAGTCCCTCTCCCCTTCTCTTTCTCCACCTCTCAGAAAATGTGTGCTGAAACAAGCATCTCAGATTTTACTCTAGTGACCTCACATGGGGCCTAGGCACCCACCCCAAGATTTGGTTGGCTCTCCCTTACTTGGAGGAAAGTTCTGCCGTCCTCTGCTGATCCTCTCAGCTGCTAGCTGAGATGCTGGATAGCTCAGTGGGTTACCCTGCTGACTACAGTCTGGATGATTGATGGTTCAAATCCCAGTCAGGTCCTAAACTTCAGATAAAAGTGTCTGTAACATCAGGAGTGCAGTGTGCATTTCCTGAGGGGTGTGGTCAGGGGCGGAGTCAGGCAGCTATTATTAAAGCCACAGACAGAAATGGCTTGTTCTGAGCAGGGCTGAAACAGAGGGGTTTTTAGACATGCAAAAATCCAATACTGGAGTGTTTTTTTCAGCAACAAACTTCACAGGTTTTTTTCTTTGGGACCTCTGAGACCGATATAAACTTGTCTTAAAAAGGTAAAATATGTCCCCTTTAAACCCGGCCAGGAATGAGGTGAAAAACTTTCTAACAGTCTAAATCCAGAGTCCAGTCACATGTAGATCTTGGTGTTTTCACATGTTTACAGCAACCATACCTCAACATATCTGGAGTGTTAAGACAAAAGCTTTGGATTTTACTTTATGGGGTCTTTAATGATCTACTTACGGTCTACACCAAACTGAAATGACCCCATTAAATGAACAACAATGTTGACTAATATAATGAAAAAGTAACAAAGCCCTACCAGGACAGTAGCTGTTATATAAGATCTGAGTTTTAAATGTTAGGTATTTCCTGATCACACCGTTGTAACAGGTTACATGGTAATGCATAACTGGCAAACACTGCCCAGGGCGGTTCTTAGGTTTCTCACTTCTCACTTTGAAACCATCTATTAGCAATTCACCCCGGTTCTCTGGGAACTCTGTGAACCTAATTACTTTTTCTTCACCCAGGGGATTTCATGTTTAATAGATGATGTTTGTTTTAGCTTTCCCAAAAGAACAGGCCCCCAGCTTCATCTACAGGGACCTACCTTACATAAAATAAAGGTCAGGACGTATCAACAATGACAGAAATGTCCACACTCTCAGAGCTACAGATGTTTATTTTCTCCTCAAAGAAAACTAGGACAGAAATCTTGTATTGAGGTGCCATAACAATCCTCTGGTTGAAGCTACAAGGCTGCAAGTTGATGGCATAACCAAAGGTTGGCATGCCTGCTGCCCCAGTGTTTTTGGCTGCCTTATTTCAGAGCCAAGTGATTGTTGTGTGGTTCATAGTGGGTTCAGATATAACTGTCCCTTTTCCTGCTCAGACTCCTTTGTCTCTGTGACCAAATCCGCTCTCCATCCTCTTTTTCCTCTTCCAGATTATGGTACTATCAGAAAGGTCCTCTCCCCTCTTAACCTGTCCACTGGGAGCTGCTTATTGGAGGAGATTGAGTTGTTCCCACCCAGAAAAAGGCAGCCAATCCGGAGCCTGCTGATCCTGCACAGTCGCAGCGAGCTGTATGTGGGTGTCAGAGACCAGGTCATCAAGATCCCACTGAAGAGATGCAGCTACCACAAGAGCCGAGAGTGAGTAAACACAAAACAACTCCATTTGACTGGAAAGTGTAAAAGCACGTATGCAAACAACAGAGTTTTAAATGGTCCTTCATTTATAAGATAGTCTTTATCTGAATGGCCAGGCCTGTGTCGGTCAGAGGCCTTCGTTGAGATTTAAAACCCTGTAAATCAGCTTTTGTCTGAGCCACTTGAGGTGCCCACAGCTGCCCTGTGTTTACTGTCTGCTTCTCGTTGTCATTGAACCCCGCGTGTTCAGCTGTCTGCGTGCGTGTGTGCTTAGCAGATATTGAGTTTCTGTCTGTCTGGAAGACGCTCTGTCAAGGCTTAAAATATTGGCAGAGAAAAACTGAGACAGAAGCCGGGGTGTGGAGGCTCATCATGAGATTGGGAACCCATCCATCATCACACGCAGAAGGGAATCACACCTGCATTCCTTATCTTTCTTACAATGAGGTGTTATACACAGACCAGGTAAAGCCTCATGTTACAGCTGTGGGTCTTTGATATATGCTGCATCCATTATGGCACTGCATCACCTCTTTCAAAGCTTCTTTTTTAGAGAGGAAACACAAAGCAGATAAAAGAAGAGGCTGTGTGCACAGGCTGGGAGCTCCAGGAGAGTAAACTGGTTATTCAGCAACATTTCTTTGAGCTTTACTTTCTTGGAATATTAGAAGGCTGCCACTCTGTTGTGTTGTATTTTTCACTGATGGGTGAAATACAATGCACAAAGCCATTAAGGCTCCATGAAAGACAGGCATCAGATTCATCTGTCTCCTTACATGTGCTGTAGCCCTCCCTGATATCACTGTCAGAATCGTGTTTCACTTTCTGCTCTTTCGTTAGCCATCAGACACTACGTCAGCCACCTTGTGTGTGCAGCCAAGCATGCACTGTTTGCCTTTCTGCACTTTTGCATGGATGGATGCATATGTCCTTGCGTTAAGTGCTTGCATTTGTGTCGACGCCGAGCTCATTGTTATGAAACCCACGAAGAACTTTTGTTGCATTTCACTCCGGGAATGTCATGTCAGTTCTGATGCTAGCAGCTCAAAGATGTGTTATTGTGCTGTCACCATGGATTCCTATATGCATGAAGGGGTAGCATCAGGATTTGTACTGCTCTCAATGAAAAAACTAAAGAAGCTGCAGAAAAGGCAGATTCAGCTTTTTATGCTGTGGTTTCTTCACAGTAAACATTTTTGTGCCTGATGTGGGTCAGAAATTAAGATAATCCTGCTGCACAGTATGAAAATACCTGAGAAATTAGTCAGCATATTATAGGACATTAAAACAATGTTAGCATTGCACAATGCTCATAATTCATCAATTAGCATCTCCTTCTTTTTTCCCTTTCTTTCCTCCCCACTTCCTTTTTTCTCATATCATTCTTTCATCCCTTTATCTCCAAGCGTTCTGCATAATCTCATCCTCGGTAAATGTCTAAACCTGATGTTTGATTTCTTGCCGTCTGTATCCACATGTGACAAACACCCTAAAAATCAAAGAAATCCCTTGTTGTTTTTTCAGAGCATGTGTTGGAGCCAGGGACCCGTATTGTGGTTGGGACCTGTTGCTGAAGAAATGCACCACACTGGAAGAAAGTGTCAGAATGAGCCAGTGGGAGCAGAGCATCACAAAATGCCCCGTGAGTATCACCTGTTGCCACTTGATCTCTGCACCCCTGCTTTTGGTTCTCTTGCATGTTTGCTGTCTTCATTTTCCTTCTCTACTTTGAAACTTCAAAGTCGGTAGAAAATGTGATTATCCTTACTCGGCTTCTATCCTCACTCTCTTCTTCATGTGAATTTGATACTCAAATTCATCCGTCCTGGCCTCTGAATGCTGCAACCTGCTCTGCATTCTCTCCATGCACTCACAAACTAGAAGCCGCCAGAGAAACATATCCTTGCCAAAGAAAGGGCGTCTCTGGGCCGAACAAGTTGACTTTAAGGGATGCGACGTGTACAGAGTGATCCACAGCGCTGTCTCAATCATTCCCCTCTGACAGCTTGTTCATTAGTAAAACAGCTCCTCCATTTATTTTACCGTGCACCAAATTCAGGAGCTCCATTAGAGGGCTGGAATAAGCCTATCAATTTCGGCATGGCTCTGCCTTTCTAAGCGTTTCAGACGTCCTTTTCAGGGGGTGTGCCTCTGTAGCCTTTAATGTGGCTTTAGAGTTTTTGAGGAAATATTTGTCATTTAAGCCGCTTAGCACCCAGTGGAAGAAACTCTGCAAGCAATGTAGCCACATATGTATTCACATATATGAAGATAGAAACGCTGAAGCTCGTACTCCTCAAGAACAAATCAGCATCAATATTATTGTACACATTTTAAATCAAAACATGTTAGGAAATAGATTTATGTATTTCTAAGCCCAACATTATGTGAGAAGAGTGAAGCTACTCTCACATCTATAGCAAAGATGAAGCAGTGAACAGGAACAAATACTCTGTATTGCCAAAAGTATTCGCTCACCTGCCTTGACTCACATATGAATTTAAGTGACATCCCATTCTTAATCCATAGGGTTTAATATGACATCGGTCCAGCCTTTGCAGCTATAACAGCTTCAACTCTTCTGGGAAGGCTTTCCACAAGGTTTAGGAGTGTGTTTATGGGAATTTTTGACCATTCTCCCAGAGGTGCATTTGTGAGGTCACACACTGATGTTAGACGAGAAGGCCTGGCTCTCAGTCTCCGCTCTAATTCATCCCAAAGGTGTTCTGTGGGGTTGAGGTCAGGACTCTGTGCAGGCCAGTCAAGTTGATCCACACCAAACTCTCTCATCCATGTCTTTATGGACCTTGCTTTGTGCACTGGTGCACAGTCATGTTGGAACAGGAAGGGGCCATCCCCAAACTGTTCCCACAAAGTTGGGAGCATAGAATTGTCCAAAATCTCTTGGTATGCTGAAGCATTCAGAGTTCCTTTCACTGGAACTAAGGGGCCAAGCCCAGCTCCTGAAAAACAAGCCCACACCACAATCCCCCCTCCACCAAACTTTACACTTGGCACAATGCAGTCAGACAAGTACTGTTCTCCTGGCAACCACCAAACCCAGACTCGTCCATCAGATTGCCAGATGGAGGAGCTTGATTCGTCACTCCAGAGAACGCGTCTCCACTGCTCTAGAGTCCAGTGGTGGCGTGCTTTACACCACTGCATCTGATGCTTTGCACTTGGTGATGTATGGCTTGGATGCAGCTGCTCGGCCATGGAAACCCATTCCATGAAGCTCTCTACCACTGTTCTTGAGCTAATCTGAAGGCCACATGAAGTTTGGAGGTCTGTAGCCATTGACTCTGCAGAGAGTTGGCGACCTTTGCGCACTATGCATCTCAGCATCCGTCATTTTATGTGGCCTACCACTTCATGGCTGAGTTGTTGTTGTTCCCAATGGCTTCCACTTTGTTATAATACCACTGACAGTTGACTGTAGAATATTTAGGAGTGAGGAAATTTCACCACTGGACTTGTTGCACAGGTGGCATCCTATCACAGTACCACGCTGGAATTCACTGAGCTCCTGAGAGCGAGCCATTCTTTCACAAATGTTTGTAGAAACAGTCTGCATGCCTAGGTGCTTGACTTTATACACCTGTGGACATGGAAGTGATTGGAACACCTGATTTACATTATTTGGATGGGTGAGTGAATACTTTTGGCAATATAGTGTATAAATTGATGGCTTGTTTAAAGGGTAGAAAGAGGTTAATAACACTTGAATTTGGATTGAAAAGCTTTCTCTCTTTTTAATTTTGTAATACCGCGATACTGTTACCGTCAAAGGCAAGAAAAATAGCGTGATAGGATTTTTAGGCCATATTGCCTAGGCCTACTCTTTGGCAGAGTGCACTACCAGGATTTAGACAATAAATGCTTGGACTGAAAGTAAAGACTAAAATGTGAGGATTTTTTCTGGACTAAAACTAGACTAAAATGTTTTTGGGTTTCTGTCGACTAAAGCTAAGAAGGCTAAACATGACTAAAATGTGACTAAAACTAAAAGACATTTCATCTAAAGACTAAGGCTAAAATTAAAAACAGCTGCCAGATGAACACAGGACAGGATGCACCTTTTTGGCCACAGGTTTCACCAATATCTACTGAACACTAAGGTTTCTTCTGAGAGCTTTAAATGAAGGGGTAGAGCGATGAGCTCAGCAGTGTAGCCAGCAATGCTTTAGATTTTTGTATTTTGCAGATTTTTGTATTTGTATTTGGCCAGGTACCCCATCCACACTAGTAATGGGCTATGTGTTTAAGCACTTAACCTTGGTCTATCCAGGTCCAATCCATGTGGAGAGAGCACAACTCTAACTGTAATAACTCTATATGCTGAGAGATATACCGCTCACAAAATTAAAAATGGTAGACGGAAGAAGAACAAGTTTGGCATTATCGTAGTGCTGTAGGTGTTTTAATCCTTTTAAGTCCATTAACACTTTTATAAAACTGGTTTCATGTGTGCTGGAGGCCAGTCAAGGGCAAGCACACAGAGCTGTGTTGTGTAGGCAGACAGGAGATGCGCTTTACCAACTGGTTCACAAACGCCATCTGGCACTGCAGACTAACGTCTATACAGAAACAAGCACAAATTAGTTTCTCTGCGGTTTTCAGGGACGGAGCAAGTCGCCGTTCCATATGTTTGTCTAAGTTTCCAGTCAGGTGAATGGAAATTCTTTAAATGTTTTGTAAGGAGCCTGCTTCGCCTTAATCAACCTCAATTCAAAGAACATGATGTGAGTGTATTCTTGAGATTAAAAAAGAGACAGCTGCTGTTATTTCAGCCTGTGGAAAAATAATGGTTTCTCTTATAATCCATAAAAACATGAGGGCTTTTAATCATACTGTCCCTCGAGTCCTTTCTCTCCCTATTTTGATGAAAGAAATTGCATGTTTTTCCAAGCTGTGAAGTTTTTTAAGGGATAAATGCATACAATAAAAAAGGCAATATTACAAAAAGAAGAAGAATGTCATGCAGAGTCTCAGCTGAATGAGTTGGAATATTTTCTGCAGCCTCATTGATGCAAATGTTGTCTGTCTTACCCAAGCATCACCCATTTAGGCACACGGCCGAGTTCAATTACCAGTAAGAGCGGAGGGCAGACCTTATTTCTGCTTCTGCCAAAGCAGCTGATGATCACCCTCTCTTTTACCCCCTGTATGAAAGTGTTTTCTGCATTTTTAAATCACCCTGTAATGTACCACGGACATGGCTCATATCATCTGCTGCTCTGAATCTCACGCCTGTGCCTTTTTGTATTTAGCTCAGAAGCCTGGGACATCGCCCATAATTCATAGCTCCTGTATTATCTGCACCTTCCTGTTTCATTGTGTTGCGCTTCAGATATCTATTTGCGCTGCCACTTTTATTTCTTTATCATCCTGTCCTTCGAATAGGTCCATTCACAGCATTGATTTGCCTTTTTCTGAGCCTTTTTTGCAGCTTTTGAATCTCATCATATCCTGAGACAGTTTTTATATATCCTTCCCGTGTTTACGGCCTATTTCTGTCCATATAACGGCACAGTTTTAGATGTGCTCTAGATGATGCAATGCAGTTATTTTTGCATCTGTTTGAGGGCAAATTGATTTCTCTTTGCATGCGGGCTCCGTCTCCCAGAGCAACATGTTCCTGTGAGCATTGCTCTAATGCAATGGCCGCTTTCTGAGAAAAGCCATTACCCTTAAATGTTGTATTTTTGGACCCTAACAGATCCGTAATGTGACTGTCGATGGAGGTTTCGGTGCCTGGTCCGGCTGGTCTACGTGCAGTCATAATGATGGAGGCAGCGCTGGGTCCTGTCTGTGTCGGACACGAGCATGTGATAACCCCGCCCCTCAGTGCGGAGGCCAGCAGTGCTACGGCATCAGTGTGGAGGTTGCAAACTGCTCCAGGTAAATGATTTGACCTGAGATGTTTTATCTTTTCATCTAAACCTGTAAATATTCTCTATCCTGTAAGGTAAGATAGGTTCAAAAGGGGATCAGACAAACTTTTAAAGAACTGTATTCATAGCATCCTCACACCTTCTCAGCAGAAGTGCGCACACATTTCGTTGTTTACTGTGATGAATGTTCGTTCCTTTGGGGATAACATGTGATGCTTTAGGTGTTGTTTTCTCACTCAGCTCACATATTGGGGGTTTTAACACCCTGATTTAAAAATGAACTGAGATGTTGCAACTGTGTATCAATCCTCTGCCTGCTGAACTCAGCTCATCAACATAACCTTTTTAAAAGTTTTGCTGTGTGAGTCAATTAGAGGTTAAGACAAAAGGATCTCTCTCAAAGCTTCTCTGAGGAGTTTGAACTGGTTGTAAAAGAGACTAGAACTAATAGTAATGTCTATTTACCACTTATAAAAGCAAACAGAACCATCAGAAAAAAATCAAAAGTTATTTTTGATTCCTGAAACTGCTGCAATGGAGTAAGTGTCAGATGGGCAGCAGCTGCCTTTGTTTTTATATTTTCCAGAGAAAGTTCACAGTCTGTTACATGAACCATCTTTTGGATCAAAAACAGTTTTTATGATTTATTTCTGTGACTGATACAATAGTCATTATTTCTTCTGTTGTTATTGTTATTTAGTCTTGGGATTGGGAAAATTTCCAGCCTCAGAATCAGACTACTGATGAGGACAAAATGATTTGCACCCCTGTGAAAATTTCAGTTTTTCCCCAACTATTTCCCAAATGCTGTTAAACTGAGCAGGTAGTCGTTTGTTTGTTCTAGTTCTAGTCTCAGACTCGTCTCCTCAGGAATCCCAGCCTACAGTATCTCTCAAGCTCCTCCAGATTTGATGGTCTTCTGGCGTGGACTTCAGTTTGACCCACAGGTTTTCAGCGGGATTCAAGTCAGGGCTTTGTCAGTAATGTTTACTTTGTTCTTCTGGAGGAAGCTCTTCACCAGGAGAGATGCATGTTTTGGGTTGTTGGAATATAAAGTGATGACCCAGTTTTGCTGCTTTCTTTCAAAATCCTCACATGTCCTTCTTTCTTAATGATTCTTTCTTCTGTTGGAGATCCCCAGTTTCAGACACACTGAAGCATCCCAACATTACAATACTCCCACCGCCATGTTTTACTGTAGGGACGCTGTTCTTTGGATGATACACCTCTCCCTTCTATCTCCAAACATCAGCAATGTCTCTAAGTCCAAAGGAAAAATTCCCGGTGTGCATAATCTTTCTCCAGGTTGTCCTTAGTGTACGTCAGTCTGGCTTGGAGGTCTTTTCTGCAGAAGTGGGGATTATCTTCCTGCTCAACCTCTCAGTCCAGTCCTGTGCAGGGCTCCATGTCTCCTGTTTGTGAGCATCAGCAACTATTTATCTCAAGTCGTATGTTTTTGCCATGAAAGTTTCTTAAATGAAGGCTCAAACTGTTACTAAAGTTTTTATACCATGTGTAAATTTGAATATGAGCCTCAGTTGTAGCCTGGACGCCTCTCTTTGGGGGGTTTCCAGGCAGGTCCAGCTGAGAGGAGACCTCAGGGAAGACCCTGGATGTGCTGGAGAGATTATATGTCCTTTCTGGTCTGGGAACTCCTCGGGATCCCCCAGGAGTTGGAAAGTGTTGCTGGGGAGAGAGATGTCTGGGCTGACTTGCTTAACCTGCTACCCCCGCAACTCAACCCCGGATAAGCAGAAGAAGATAGATGGATGGATGATGGATGGATAGATGGAGGGATGATGGAAGATGGATGGTTGGATTGGATGGATGGATGGATGGATGGATAGATGGATGGATGGATGGATGGATGGATGGATAGATGGATGGATGGATGGATGGATGGATGGATGGATGGATGGATGATGGAAGATGGATGGTTGGATTGGATGGATGGATGGATGGATGGATGGAAGATGGATGGTGGATGGATTAATGAATGGATGGATGGATGGATGGATAGATGGATGGATGGATGGATGGCTGGATTGATAGATGATGGATGGATGGTTAGATGGATGGATAGGTGATGGATGGATGGTTAGATGGATGGATAGGTGATGGATGGATGGTTAGATGGATGGATAGGTGATGGATGGTTGGTTAGATGGATGGATAGGTGATGGATGGATGGTTAGATGGATGGATAGGTGATGGATGGATGGTTAGATGGATGGATAGGTGATGGATGGATGGTTGGTTAGATGGATGGATAGGTGATGGATAGATAGGTGATGGATAGATGGTTAGATGGATGGATTGGTGATGGATAGATAGGTGATGGATGGATGGTTAGATGGATGGATTGGTGATGGATGGATGGTTAGATGGATGGATAGGTGATGGATGGATAGGTGATGGATAGATAGGTGATGGATGGATGGTTAGATGGATGGATAGGTGATGGATGGGTGGTTAGATGCATGGATAGGTGATGGATGGTTGGTTAGATGGATGGATAGGTGATGGATGGATGGTTAGATGGATGGATAGGTGATGGATAGATAGGTGATGGATAGATGGTTAGATGGATGGATTGGTGATGGATAGATAGGTGATGGATGGATGGTTAGATGGATGGTGTGTCTCCATAGAAACGGAGCTTGGACTCCCTGGACCTCTTGGTCTCCCTGCAGCACCAGTTGTGGTATTGGCTTCCAGGTCCGCCAGCGCTCCTGCAGCAACCCGACCCCTCGGCACGGTGGGCGAGTGTGTGTCGGCCAGAACCGTGAGGAGAGGTACAACACATATACAGATCAGTTTATGTTCATATGTGCACCTATACTGATTAAAGAAATGCAGACTGTTTATGTGTGGTTTACATTTCTGTGCTAGTTTAAAATAACATGTTTTTCAATAATGTGTGACCTACAGTTAAGAAATGTGACTTTGACTGTGACTTTTTCCTTTCCTTTTCCTTTTTTTCCTCACTTCTGTCCAACTTTGTGACAGCCAATTAAGGGATGAGTGGGGTAGAGGCCTGAGCTTGGGTAATTATCTGGCTTTCACACACAGGCAGAGTCTGCGTTTTGAAGCTTTGGAGGCTTTGGCGTAGAATAATCACCTTTTTAAAGATGCTTGTGCGGTCTCTAAGCAACCTTCAAGGCCTGCAGAAAAAAAAAAACAGTTTTTCAAGGAGAGCGACTGTGAAAGAACACAATGAGACGCACAATTCAGCCCAGGTAGAAAGGTCATCTGATGAGCATCCTCACTGAAAGTTTTCTTGGTTTCTTTTCGTGATCTCAAACTTCAGTTCAAATGCCAAATCAGAAATAACTTAAAAGAAGCTTTGACAGCATCTGTGGTGTTTGAAAATTAGCAGCTGTATCACATTATTTCAGTTGAGGCTTAATAGAGAGAGCTGATTTATAATGAACCGAGCATTCTTCTTCTGTGTCCAGCATTACCCACCGAGGCACCGTGCTGGTGTTTTTCATCAAACTCCTGCAGTTAACCAGTGGCAGAGGCAGAAAAAGTGCAAATAAATACAGTTCAGAGGGTACAGGGAAGGGAGAGAGTGAAATAAATTGTTACCAAGCGTTGCCCTGGCAACGAAAGCAGCATTGCGATGGACGAGTAATTGGATATGGCCTTCAAGGATGAACCCTATATTGCATCCTCTTTTTTTCTCCTTTTTCTGCACTTTTTTCATTTCCTCTCTCTCTCCACCTTCTCGTCTCTGACTCTCTGATGCTCCTGGTGGAGTCGTCCTTTTCTCAAGGACCGCTCCACCAGGAGCGCTGATGTAAAATATATGGAGTGGCTGGCACAACCCAGCTGCTCACAAACCCACACCAAGAAAAAAATGCCTATGCTGGATTTGGAGTCTACGGGAGGCCGGGGATAGATTTTTTTTTTTTTCACCCACCTCTCTTTCTCTCTCCAAGCTGTAATCTGCTTTGTTTCATCTCCTCTTCCAGCTCTGTTCAGCTATTTAAAACACCTTAGGCCAGTTAGGGGCCGACTGTGAGGCCTGGAAAAGAATCTCTGCGTGTAGAAGAGAGGAGCGGGGCTTGTGTGAAGAGATGGAAAGAGAGAAGGTGTAAGCAGATGAATTATGCTGTGTCAGTTTTGTGTCTGCCTGAGGGAGAAAAAGACTTGATGCTAGTGCTAGGAACTGTTTCAGTGTGCATTCAAGATGAGCAAATCCAGGTGTGTCAGGCACATAGACTGTTTTTCAACATAGACGGAGCACCAGCCACCTGAAAGTAAAGCCAAGATATTTACAGCTCCCCTGCTGGTTGGATGCAGCCCACATCATAAGCTCCCCTCCATCTTACAGATTAAACTTTCAGTTAAAACGCGCAGCAAATCAGTTTTAGTTTAACCTGGATTCTGGTTTGATATTTCTTCTAATGCTTGATGTCTTATTAGTCACATTTTGGCAGTAGTTTGGTTTAGATGAGTCTTTTGATGCACTTGTGACATCATAAGTGACAGGTCTGCTGATAAATCAGGCCCTACAGCATTCTCCATCGGATTAACAGGATCGTAGTAGTAGTAATAATTAAGATTATTATCATTGATCCTAGGCTACGGGCTGATTTTTTTAAAATTTACCATGCCCACGCAAATCTGATGTTAATATTTTGAATCAGCGTGAAATATAAGTTTATGCTGTCATGCTTGTTTTTTCCTGTCACCACTAGGGGGCACTTCACCTTGCAAAGCAGATGGATACGTCCGTTTCCTTGTTTGTCACTGGCGAATCCATCTCGCAAAGCTCCCATCTGAACCATTTGGGCCCCGTTAGAAAGTGATAGGACCAATCAGCGATAAGGGGCAGTACTTTCAGGCGCAGCAGAGTCGTGACGTAAACAAGCAGCAGCAAGAGCTGGTGCAGTTATGGAGGAAGAGATTAGTGTGGATGCTGCTAAAGCGCCAGTTTTATCAGAACTTGACCACATTTCTTCATTAAAAGAAGAACAAAGAACAGCAGTGAGTTGTTTTCTTTTAAAAAACGACAGAAGTCGAGTACTATGACTCGCACTATGATCTGTACAGAATATGACCATAGGATCTGTTCAGGACTGGACTCTCTACAAGCATGGGCAGTTTCAGCCAGATCGGACCATACATGGTCGAGTTAAAGACAACTTCCTGTTTCTTTACAAAAATGCAAATTTGGCTTTGAGTTTTGTAAAAAAGCTACGTGACTTTTTGTCATTCAGGTCTTCTCTACCTGTTGATTGATGAACCCCCTTGGGGAAGTTAATCACCGAAATATCACATTTTCACCAGGCCAATGCATGTGCTGGGTTTTAAGACTTTTCAGAAATGTTAAGGCTGCCAAATTAAAAAAAACGGAAGCAACAGGGTCCTTCGCACCCTCGGTGCTCGGGCCCTAATTATCCTATAGATTTCAATAAGGGTCCTCACATCCTCTCTACTCAGGCTCTAATGGTTAGTGAGGGCCACCTAGAGTAATGAATCTGGGACTGTTTCTAGTTTTATCAGTAAACCAAACCTCAAACCCCAAACCTGAGGTACGAACCTAACCGTGACCTCTGTGAACTGTTACACCCCTAATAATAATAATAATAATAATTTCAATGATAGCCATAAAAATTATAATATTTATCATAGTAAAATAATAATGATAATATTAATGATAGTAGTAGTAGTACTAGTAGCAGTAGTAGAAATAATAATAATAATAATAAGAAGAAGAAGAAGAAGAAGAAGAAGAAGAATAATATTGATAATGATAGTTATAATGATGATAATAACAATAACAATAATAATAATAATAATAATAATAATAATAATAATAATAATAGTAATAATGATAGTTGTAATGATAATAATAATAATAATAATAATAATAATAGTAATAATGATAGTTATAATGATGATGATGATAATAATAATAATAATAATAGTAATAATGATAGTTATAATGATGATAATAATAATAATAATAATAATAATAATAATAATAATAGTAATAATGATAGTTATAATGATGATAATAATAATAATGATAATAATAATAATAATAATAATAATAATAATAATAATAGTAATAATGATAGTTATAATGATGATAATAATAATAATGATAATAATAATAGTAATAATGATAGTTATAATGATGATAATAATAATAATGATAATAATAATAATAATAATAGTAATAATGATAGATATAATGATGATAATAATAATAATAATAATAATAATAATAGTAATAATGATAGTTATAATGATGATAATAATAATAATAATAATAATAATAATAATAATAATGATAGTAATAATGATGATAATATTTATGATGGTAAAAATAACAACAATAATAATAATAATAATAACAATAATGTTAATGATAATATTTATGATAATATTTATGATAGTAAAAACAACAACAACAATAATAATAGCAATAATAATGAATTGTTATTATAATTCTTATTCTTATTATTATTATTATTATTATTATTATTATTATATGAAATCTGTGCTCAAAGGAAGGATGCAGCAGTGTGCTGATGCAGGTGAGTACAGTGAAGGAGAAAGACGGTGAAGAATCTTTTGTTCAATCATTAGCCCTTGACTCTTTTTTAGTAGCCGTCCCTCATGTATGACTATGCAAATGGTGTCATTTAGTCCACATAATGAAGCCTATTTTAAAAACATTTTAGCCATGAAAAGAAACTCCAAAGCAGGCTTTGTTGAAAATGTAAAATATTTTTCTTTCTGATGTTGTGGCACTACTTTCACTCACCACAGTTTTTCCAGGTGGACCAAACTGATGAGCTGTCAGCGACTGAGATTGTCTTTAAAGTAGCCCATCATTAGCTAGCCAGGTCTTCCTTGTATTAGCTGAATTATTATGTATATGTTATTATTATACAGTGGTATAGGCTAGCTTGTGTTCCTGCTCTTCTGCCTGTCTCTCCTTAAAGGGGTCAGATTTACCCAGGACTCTTGTGTCTAAAATACCTCCTTAAGCACCTCGTACACCCCCAGCTCAGACATACTGAACTAGTATGTCACTGCAGTCAGTGGTCAGGCGTGTATACCATCATTTAAAAAAAAAATGTTTTTAATGTGGTAAAATCTTTGCATTTTAGCTGAACTGGTGTAACATCTGTTGTTTGAAGTTACTCATGTGTGAAATGGTAGTCTTCTGAAAACGCTTTAATCATGAAAAGGGCTGGCACTTTTTCTCAGCTTTCCCTCACTGAATGAGAGGCTTTTATTTTACGGGGCGCAGGCCTCCTTTCAAACACAACAGTAAGCCTGGCCCCTTACCTCGTTCCTTAAGGAAACTGTTTGGATTAATACACATTTATGTTCAAACATGCATGAGCACATACGTGCAGAGAGCAGCACATTTACAAAAGGATTCACTCTTTTCTCATCTGGTCTCTGTGTCTTTGTAGCCAACAGGCTTCCCATTAGTTGGGCCCTGATTGTTTGCAGCAGGCAAAGCTTTTAAAGATCAAGCAAATGTTCTGAAACTGTGTGCAGCAGTGCTATGGGCTTAAATCTGGCTGCTTAATGCCTGCGTTTATGCACCTTCTGTCAGTATTTCCCTACATACTGACACCGTCCGCACTGCTTACTCAGCCTTAAACGGGTAATTAGCAGCGTTTTACTCTGATCAGCTCTGTGTGATTTTAAAAGGAAGAGAAAAGGATAAGATGGTGGAAAGCCAATCACTTGTCTTAAATGATTAGTGTTTCTGAAGCTTTAAATCTGCTCCATATTGCATGAATATCATTGTGTTTACTGCTTGTTTAAGATTGCGTCCACAATCTTCCCCACTCCCTTGCTGTATCAACTCACTATAAGAATGAAGATTAGTGGAAAAGAACACTCTGCTCTTATGGTTTAACAACAAGAATATACAGAGTGCAGCTTTTGATTTGCTGTGAACAAAAGAAGATTCTGTACAATAGAAATATCTCGCCTGTACCTCCCGAGGAAGGATCTAAAGTTAATGCTATTGTAGCAAAAAGACTCAATCTGCTTCAAAAGGCAGTTGTGCACCAAAACACAACAAACACAGCACTAAAAGCAATTTTATAGCATGCGACAAAGTTATAAAACAATTTATATGGCTCTAATAAGCCTGGCATTCGTCTGTCGTTATTGTATAATGAGCACTGAGTAATTAAGTATTTCAGACATGGCAGTAATCCTGTCTTGTAAAATGATATAATTAGAAATGATGCATGCATCTTTGTGGCCTTTTTAATAGCCTGTGTCAATGAATTATGCAAAATGCCTATGCATACTCATTTTGTATTTGAGGCAGAGTTTTCTTAGATACACTTTTATGCAACACTGGCTATAAAGCAGTGCACATGAATGTATCTCAGCCCTGTCCTTAGCAGCAAAATTCAGTCAGAAGTTCTGGTCCTCAGTGCTGGATGTTCGCTGCACTCCAAGGCCACATCAAAGCCAAATGTTGGAGTTTTGTTAGATTTTGTTTAAAGTCAAGTTTACACGCCTTTTCAGACTTTCCTTTCTTGTGGTCAGAACTCTTTGTAGCTCTTTCAGTTCGGTGGCAAGGTCTCAAAAGTGTGGTGACGTCTCCAGTAACCTTCACATTTTAATTTCAGGACTCTGGCAGATAAAGTAGCTATTTAACTTTCCAGATGACTCAAAAGACACATTCAGACATGCTGCAGTTGTAAGGAACCAATGCAAGGCAAAAAAATATACTTTATCCAATATTTGCCCTTGGTTGCACTCACTCTTTTTAAGAAAACTACAATAGTACGTTGTTAAAGTCAAATCCATCCGACTTAAAAGCTGCTCTGAGATCAGTGGAGTGACTTTCTGTCTGCTACGAGCAGCTCGTTAGGGGAAAGAGAAGTAACATAAAAACCAGATGTTAAGAGGTTAAATTAAATTATTTGTTAACAAAAATAAGGTTTTTAAAGGTGAGGCAACTAAGGACTAAATGAGTGCTGTACAAAAGTGGAAAAGTAGAACAAAAAGAGACTCTAACCTAGAGTTTACAACTTACTATCTACGTTTTTAGCAAAAGAAAAGAAACAAAACCTAACTAGTCTAACTAAGCAAAAAGGAAATACAATACCAAACAGCACCCATCTCTAATGTGACTAACAAATAAATCTAAAGGTGTGTGCAATGTGCTCTAAAACTAACGAGGCTACTTGGTTCACAAAATCTAGTGCCTCAGCAAGTTTCCAGAATTAACAACAATATCAACTACAACAAAGAGGCACGCGAGCAGAGCTGGCTACAGCTTGCTAGTGAATTCTGGTCTGCCAACTTCTTAAGTCCTCCTCAGCTCACTTCCTTCTGATTGGTTTATTCAACCAGAGAACCTCTGCACCAATCATTCTCCCCTAGCGCAGGTGGATCAGTCAGATCAGCTCCTGCAGCAGCGACAACCTGAGAGCTGCAGTGGCAGACTCAGACTCACACACACAGCACACCGGAACACTCACACACATTTAAAGGGAGGGAGGTAAATTTCCCGGAGTACGGCGGCGGCTGTAACACTGTCTTTCAGCGTACTGTTTTAATTTGGCATGTAACAAAACATAAAAAACAACTTACACTGCCTGCTTGGCAGCAAAATCTGGTGTGTAAGATCAGTGACTAGCTGGTGGGCAGCGTGAAGCATTTAGCAGCTAAAGAGCCAAAAACTTTCTTGAAGAGTTGGCACAGACATAAGCAGGCTGGTCTTATTAATGCTGCAGATGAGGATCTGTACGTTTAGTTACAGAGCAGTAACTCTAGTAAAACTCATCAGGCTTTCTAATGCAGCTTCTGGTAGTCTGTATAAACCTGTTTGGTGGATGGCCGGTTGAAACCCCTCTAGAACAAGGCTCTAATGTTCTAATATTTATTTATTTTTTAACAGTCTGGTTGTTTCATCTCCACTCATTACGGCTTATTTGGCTCTATAGTCTTTGTACTGTTTGCACTGCCCACTGCCCCACTGCTACATCAGTGATGTTTGAATGTGTGTGATAGGATCAGTTAATACAGGGGCTTTCATTATGATTACAGTTTTAAATCATGATTAATCACAGAATTTCCTCAGTTTATTGCAATTCTATCCACATTTTAAAATTAATATTTTACATATAAATGCTTCATTTGATCATTTTTGTGCTTTTTAAAACTTTTTCTTTTGATACAGACCTGCTTTTATTTTGAAAGACAATAAGAAACGTCAGGTAGAGCCGAGATTATGAGATGAACTTAACTTCAGAAAAAGGAACCTGTTATGGATTGAAAAGGAAATAACAGTTAAAAGGTGCAGATGACTTTTGACCAGTCCACTGAGCTGTCTGAGTTTTTTTTACTGAGATTATTTATAAAGGAGCTTTTATGTCCTCATTTATGTCACTGTGGCTGCAGGGAGAGGCTGCAGTGGCTAAACCAGTGTGCTGAAAGGGATGACTAATCACCTTAAAAAATCAATGCACTGATTATGGACAGCAATTAGTGCAATCAGTGCATTAATGTTGACAGCCCTAGATGGCCACAGTACATAGCAGCCTCTGCTTCTCTGTGTGATTGTGGTGTGAATTGGTAAAACCTATTTTAGACCGGGCGTGTGAGACACACATCTCGACTGCGACACAGCTTTATTTTTAATTCTGTTTGCATGTTAAAAAGCCAGGGCCTTCAGGCTGCTGAATGTACCTCATGTTTTAAAGAAAAAGATAAATTAAAGGCCGTATGTACCGTTGTGTTGCAGAAACACATGTATGTCCACATCAGTAGCTAGAATGTGTCTGTCTATTAAAGCTTTTCACTAAACTTCTACTATTAGTGAAGCTTTCTGTTTCCACACTGGTAGAACTGTTGAAGGCAACATGAAAATAGCATAAGTACACTTCTGATTTTTGCTTTTTAGAGTAAATGCCCAGTTTAGCATTTCCTCAGAGAAAATACTTTCATATGTAGAATGAGGAGGGCTGGACAGAAGTATTACAGTCATGGTACTCCGTAGCCTGGGACATGCAGACACGTTTAGTTGCATTTAAAATAATTAATAGGAATTATTGGACTCCCTCAAAAATGTCAAGGTTGGGACTTAAGGGTGATTATAGATGCTGGAGATGCAATGAAGAGTGGGGTTTATTGATTCATATGCTGTATGAATGTGAAATGGCACAGGACCTTTGGACAGCTGTTGTCAAATGTATTAACAACATATTGAAAACAGAGCTGACTCAGTGTCCAGCATTCTGTGTTCTAGGTGTCTTTTCAGCAGATTTGGGGTTCCTATCTGGAAGTGCTTTGCAGAGAGTGAGAGTTATAGCAGAGAGATGTTTGAGGCTCATGACTTTTGTCCCCTTTTCTAGACAGTGGGATGAAATGTGCTTGATATGACTGAGACATGAACAAAAGGCTTATGACTGGACATGAAATTTAATGTTGTAATACGAAGACGATGTGTTATGAACTGCCAAGATGAGTGTGAATGACATGTTTTTTGTGTCTTTTCTGCTCTTTGTTTTCTTCTTGTTTTGTTTTGCTATTTGTTTGTGGTTGTTGTTTTTGCTTGTGCAAGAATGTGAACATTGTTATGGATTTGTTTAACATTGCATTAATGTTAGAAATTTATATATAGTTGTGAATATGGTGTATATGGTACACACTTTCATTGAAAAAAGATAAAAGCATAAAGAAAGAATCCAAAAGAATGTAGGGATGTACGATAGTGGATTCTTTTCCAATATCTGATATGCTGATATTTACAGATTCATGTTAGCTGATACTGATATTTAAACATGTTTTATTTAACTAAAAATTCAGTCCTTTAAACACAATTCAAGGTCTGAGGCTAAAATATTGGATGTAAATATCAGCAGAAATGTTGATATCTGCCGGTACCGATATCAGAACGATAATATTGAGAGTCCCTGATACAATAATTTTATTCTTAATTTTTCCCAGCTCAGTGGGGCTGTAGAAGAATATGGGCTACTGGAACATCTGGGCTGTCTGCATGTTTTTTGTGGCTAGTTTACTCCATTAAGCACAATTTTGTTCTCAATAAGACCTGTAAGAAATGCTTCAACATTTATGCCCCTAGATGTCATATTGGCCAGTGTGTAAACTCTTAACAAACCTTTTAATGAACACTGATGTTAATTAGTTCAAAGATAATTTACAGTATTTATGAAGATAATCTTTATCTTTCATTTTTACAGCCATTTTCAGATTATTGTCATTTATTTTCTGTTTCTAGCCAAGTCCACACCGTAGGATTCCCAAATCCAAAGTTATAACTTTAACAAATAAACCCCCAATTCCAAAAAAGGTGGGACGCTGCGTAAAATTTAAATAAAAACAGAATGCAGGGATTTGCAAATCTCATAAACCCATATTTTATCCACGATTCTACATAAACCAGGGATTTTCAGTGCGGGAGAGTGGGAGAGTGAGAGACCCTCACCCATGTAAAACATAAGATTACAAAAATGTGAACAACTTTATTTTCAAACGTATATATCTCATCTGTAAAGCAGATGCTTTAGCATTTATATTTTTGATATGTTGGTGTGTATACTACCTGAATACTATTCTCTACAACGGGGCGTCAAACTCAATCACAGCAGGGGCCGGATTCTGGATTCAGGACTAACCTGAGGGTCTAACAGGGCCACCTGTATAATCATAAACTGTAAACCTTGTTTCACCAGTAATAAAATATGAAAAAACTTAGCACTGATGATAAACGATTTTGATATTTAAAAAGTTCAAAAGATAAGTTTAAAAGCTCACAATCTGAAAAAAGTTTGTTAGTTCAAAAGGTCAGAACATGAAACTGAAAAATAATGTTTTTTAATGGCAAATATATTAGAGAGAAGTGAAAATCATGAGTTTGAAAGGTCAAAATATGAACTAAAAACTGCAGTCATGAAATTAAAAGTCAAAATATGATTCAAAATTTTAAATTGTGAGTCTAAAAGGTCAAACTACGGGATTATGGAGTTAAAAATATGGTAAAATACAAATAATTGGTTAAAAAGGTCAAAATATCACTTAAAATGTAGAATTATGAATCTTAAAGCTCAGAATAATATATGTGAGGTCAAAACTATGAGTTGAAATGCTCAAAGTATAAAATTAACCCCTTAAAGCCTGTTGTATCATTTTTGATACATACTTTAATGATACCTCTATCTAATCAATACAATCAATAGATATTAAAAAAATCTGAATACAATCTGATAAATGATAAAAATGCCATCAAGTGGATCATCAGTTACCAAAAACACCAAATGTATAAATATTGTTAAATTTATGTAAATTTATGTATGTTAAATTTTATGGAAATGTGGATATTTTTGGATTTCAGTAGAAAGTGAAAGAAACATTTACGTTCCAAAAAATGAGAATTTTCTAACTATAATTTGTGTATTCAGGCTGTAAAGGGTTAAAAGTCACAATCCTAAGTCTGAGTCCTAATTGTGAGATGCTAAATTGAAAATGTGAAATTAAAACACAGTTAATTTCTTTTCTCACACTCCTGACTTCTGATCTAAATATTTTTACTCCTTACTTTTTCAGATTTGTGACTTAACAAGGATTTCTTAAATCATCAAGGATATGTTCACATTTTTATACTTAAGGAGACCTGCAGACCTCAGACTGATGGGACAGTTAGAACAGAAATATGAGATCTTCTTGTGGGCCGGATTTAACTGTTCCACGGGCTGGATTTGGCCCCCAGGCCTTGAGTTTGACACCTATGATCTGCGCTTTGATTTAGTAGGAATGATGAGTTTGCATCTATGAAGTTGATGCAGGATTTCATAACTGCAGATCATCCTCCACCTCCAGCCTTACCTGGGACCCACTTTGGGTCACTGTGGGAGCCCAAACCTGCACTTGCAGAGGCTTTCTTAGTGTTTGCTCCAGTGACTGGAATCACACTGCCTTATACTGTCATTGGCTTTTACGTCTTTACTAATTAAACATGGTGGCTGTAGAGCATCACCAGGACTGACAGAGGAAAATTCTAACTTCAGTACTGGACTAGAGTACAGTCTATAGTAACTAGAACTCTATCCAGTTTACCTCATGTGCAGCAGATCTTAGCAAAGCAAATCACCTTTTTCTTCTGGTTTTGGTTCCACGCCTCCCCTGAAGTCCTGTGGCGCCCCCCAGGGGCGGCCTGCCTCACACTTTGAATACCGCTGACATAAAAAATATCAGTTATTGAAACTGAGACATCAGCTCATTTTGAATTGGATGGCAGCAACACATCCGAAGAAATTAGGGACAGCGCAACAAAAGGCTGTAAAAGTGCATGTCACAAACTTAAAACAGCTGGAGGAGCATTCTGCAACAAAGTAGAGTAAAACTACAAAGACTTTGAATGTCTACAGTTCATAATAACATCAGAAGACTCTAAGAATCTGGAGAAACCCTTGTACACAAAGCCTGGAGGTCATCTTTGGATGCTCATGATCTTTGGGTCTTCTGGCAGCACTGTGTTATAAACAGGCATGATTCAGTATTGAAACCCTGGAACTTCCAGAAACCATTGTCTGTCAACATTAAGTTAAGTCTGGATCATCAAGAAGAAGTCTTATGTGAACACAACCCAGAAACACAGCTGTGATATAGACTGGAAAACTGTTCTGTGGTCAGAATAATTAAAATACTTATTTAAACCATTTTACACAGTGCCCCAGCGTTTTTGGAGTAGGGGCTGTATATGATAGACGTTATATCTGTGTGATGAAGTTCTTTGATCATCTTCAGAAATGTCCAATGATCTGAGTAGTTCAGTTTCCACCCCTGAGGTCTCTTCCTTCCTTTACAGGTACTGTAATGAACACCTGCCCTGCCCCCCCCATGTCTACTGGTCGGCCTGGTCTGCATGGGAGCGCTGCAATGTGCCCTGCGGCGGAGGCATCCAGTCACGGCGCAGAACCTGTGAGAATGGCAACGACTGTCCCGGGTGTGGTCAGGTATGTCAGACGGAACAATAACCCCCCACTGGTGCGTCGTCTTCTTCTCTGTGGGCTCATTGTTTAAGAGCTCAGCCCGATCCTCTCTGACGCGATGAACAGGCTGTGGTGATGGAACTGGAACGTCTAACACGGCCAAATCCCCTGGCTATATTTATACAGTGGCAGCAGACATCAGATTTATTACCAAGACCTATTTAATCCCCCCCCACCACCACCACCACCACCACCACCACCACCACACACACACACATACACAAACACACCGACTGTAATCACTTCACATATGAATAGGCTTATTTTCTGCAACAAAGCTTTCTCTAAAGAAAGGATGATGCAAGGATTTGCAGAAATATGAGCCCTCTGCTTGTTGACAGGATGATGTGATGTTGCTGTTATTCCTGCTGCCATCTTCTCACAGTCTTGGTTAAAAGAAGAGAAATGAAGATGATCACTGTAGCCTCTTGTGTCCCTCTTGTATGTGGATTAAAGAATATGGGTCAGGGTCTTGTATGCATGAGAGCCCTGAAGTGGGTTTTTGTTTGTTTGCCTGGTTTCTCTGCTAAAAACGATTGGACGGTTCAGAGCCGATCCTTTAAGTCTTTTATAAAAGGCCAGTGGTGGTTTTAGGAATGTTAACAGGATTACCAACATGAAGCACATCCATGCTAGCGCATTCATGTTATTTATGTCATGTGCAGTAAAACAATATTGTTATTGTTTTTTTTATTTGTAGGAGAAACTGTTGATTTGGCAGTTATTGATTTGAAGCTGGTGAAAGTAATTTTATTTCTGTTATTATTAATTTGTTTGTTGGTTTTTAGTTTTTGTTGTTGTTTTGTTTATTGTGTTTTGGAAATGACCCTTTAAAGCCTCTATGAGGATTCCATAGTTGTGCTGACTTTGGCGCCCCCTGCAGTTACAGAAATGGCACTACCTCTTTCCTTTATTTTGTCCTCTACATGTGAAAGAAGGGCTTTTCAGCAACATCAACAACAAGAAAATCTTCTCAAAGCCAAATGTTTCATATGTCAAAATAAAAAAGGAGTTTTATGCAGGAAAAATGTAAAAAAAAAAAACGTCACTCCTGCCACTGATGCTCATTTAAATCTCCTCACCCCTGGCTTTAATATTTACTCAAACAGAAACTTACAGTTTCCTTTTTTAAACATAAATACTCAACTTAACTTTATTTATATAGCAGTGTTCACAAAGAACAGACAGACAGGAAATAATATAGAAATCTGCAACAATTGATTCAATCTTAAAAGACTTATGCTGAGAGTAAGAAATAATGAGAATTAAGAATTTAAAAAAATAAAAGTAAAACAAATAAATAAATAAATGAAATGTGGTGAAATAAATGAAGATAAAAAAGAATAAAACAGCATTTTTTTTTTTAAACGAACAAAATAATTAGGGATGTATACATTAAAATATATGAACATTAGATAAGACGAGATATAAAAACAACTTAAAATCAGGCAAATTAACAGCCAGATTAAAAAGATGCGTCTGCAGCTTACTTTTAGTAAAGAGAGTTCCAGAAAGTTGCTGCATAAAAACAGGAAGTTGTCTCTGCTTGTGTGGATAACATGAGGGACGTTTAAAAGCGAAGCATTTGAGGACCTAAAGGATCTAATAGGGGCTTGAACGGTCTGTAAAGTCTGGAGGAGGAAGGCCATTAAAAGCTTTAAAACAGTTTAAAGAGTTTAAATCAACTTAAAAGAAACAGGTAGCCAGTCAGTGCAGAGTTTTTATTTTTTGTACTTTATTGTGTCAGTTAACAGTTTTAGTTACATAAAAGCACATCTTACAGTCACAGATACACATTTACACATTTTGACTTTCCCAATTTGACAGGCCGATTAAAAAAACAAAAGAATATATATATATACACAGTGCTTAACAAATGTATTAGACCACCCTAACCCTAACCAAAGTAAGGTTTATGCCACAGCTGCCCTAAATTAACAGCACTGGTAAATACTAAAATCATTTTTGATGTTTCTGCAATGGTTAATACACCAATATTTAGAAGCTCTTTAACCCAAATTATATTTTTAATGCAAAAATATAATTATTATTGTTATCCATGAATTTTCAAATTTACTGATTTACAAAAAACTGAAAAAAAAAAAAAAATCGTAAAGCACATTATTATTTCTTGATGAATATGTGAAATTGTAGTTCTTTACTTGTATTCCTGAACAGAAAAATGAGTTTTAGTGCTTGAATGTTATGCTTGATTCATTTCTGACTTCTCAGAGAAGTCCAGTGAGCCGGCTCAAATTTGGGTGAATTCAGTTTGAAATTCCTCATTCCTGTTCAAGATGGTAAAACGTGGAGAGCTGACTGAAAATGAAAGAGTCCGCATTAAAGCACTTCATGATGCTGGATGGTCTCTGAGACAAATATGACAGGTGGTCTAATACATTTGCTAAGCACTGTATATATATATATATGTGTGTGTGTGTGTGGGTGTGTGTGTGGGGGGGTGTGTGGGTGTGTGTGTGTGTGTGTATGTACATATACGTACTCACAATAATAACAATATTTCTGAATAAGTAGTCCACAGATTGACTAAATTTACAAACTGACCCTGTTATGAATTCAAATAAACGTGTCCATCCTTCATGCATTTCCTTGCATTTAAGTAAATCACTGCCTCCACTGACCTACAGGGAGAAAAAAAAGGCATTTTATTTAATCGTGTAAAGGACACAGTTCATTTAAATGTATACATTTTATACCATTTTATATCCTTTTATATCTTACATAGCCTGCTTACATTTTCCTCTTTGATTTAATGAGGGCCATCTTTTTTCAAACCACCTTTTTTCATTTTCATATGTGAGTTAATTTTTCCATGCTTTATATGTTCTCTACAGTTTCTAACCACTCTTTCACATTTGGAGGTTCCGTTTTCTTCCAGTTCCTAGAAATGTGTAAATGCTCTTACTCTCAGAATCCAAGTGCAGAGTTTTTAAAGGCTGAGTTTCATGATCGGTCTTCTTTATAGCACTTTACCATCAGCCTTATGAATTTTAACACCTCATGCACTTTCACTGCAGTGGTCGCTCTATTCCTAGTCAGTCATAAATCTCCTTCTGTAACGGTGTAATACTGAGCCGTTTATGTTGCTTTGTCTCTGTTTGTTGTCTGATTTTATGTATGTTTTTTATTCTTGATGGTAACTTACCATCATCCTGCTGTGTGCTACTGATAGAAATTAGCCCATGGCTATAATCTGCCCTGTTTACATGTCCATGTTCATTAATGTGGACCGACCCCTACCATAAATAAATCTATGAATAAAAACAAACAAAAAAAACTCACTCTAGCAGCAGCACTCTGAACAAACTGTCATTTTCTTTTTTTAGTCAGTAAGTTTTAGTCAAAAAAAATAAATAGCATTACATTCTAACTCAAGGCTTTTATTTTCTTTTCAAAAATTTGATCAGCCATTTAGTTAAATTAGTGTAACCATAAAACACTCATTTTAATTCTGTAATTGGTTAAAAATACACTGATGAAAACACACACATTATATGCACAATATAATATGAATAAAAATGGATTTTTAATGCCCAAAGTTCAGCACCAACATTTTGATGTAGTTTTGGTCTGTGACAACAACTGAAAAGACTTTTTTTTTAGTTTTTGTCATCACAGATCTATTTTTAGTTAGCCTTCCTCATGAATAAAAACTAACATTACATGATGCTATGCAGCTTTTGTTAGCTAATTAGCTAACTATGCTATCTATGCTTTGCTGATGAAGAATCTCTGCCTTCCACCCCCAAACAGCAGCATCACTGAACCACAGTAAAAATGCATAAACCTGTCTGTGCTCTTGTAGACTTTCGTCTGTGTACGGTGAAGGATTCTCCATTAAATAAACATGTATGTAAACACTGCCGTGGCAAAGTTCCAGCGAAGAGCTTTGCTGTTTTTATAGAGTGAAACCGTATCCTGGTGCAGCTCTCAGAGTATCGTAATATTTCTGTTTTTCTGCCTGCCTATTGAAGCAAAAATGTTCTGTTTTAGAGAGATGGAAAATTTACCAGACCATGCTGCAGCTCCACGGTGTGGAGGAGGTGGATGCAACTGTCCTAAGCTCTTTTTGCTCTCTAGGTCTCTGTGCCGCTCGCACAACTATGAACACAAAGAGCACCTCAGACGTGCACTTTCAGTCTATACCTGCGGAGACAAACCCTTCAGTTCTACAGCCCCCACCCCATGAACACCCTCCCTGCAGATATCTGCAACACTTCACCTTTGGACCTGTTAAAAAACACCTTAGACTCCACCTGTTCTGCACTATATAAACCAAAGCTGTCGTCATTATTATTATACAATTAGAACTAGTTTTGTATTACTTTCCTCAAGTTTTTCCTCAAATGAAAAGGAAAACAGACAAAACAAAACTGGAGAAAATAAGAATAAAGACTAAGAATAACATATACAAAGATAAAATTAAGAATTTAAAATGTCCTCTTTTTATGAAAACGGTATAATTGAGTTATTTTAATGTGGGTTGTCTTATTTTGAAAGGCAGAGAGTTCCACAGTATTGACTCTGGTCACCTTTGGTAACAAGATGAGCTCTATAAGAACCAGCAGAGCTGCATCCACTGATCAGACTGCTGACACATCAGAGGTTAAAAGGTCGAGGTTCAGGAAACGCTCCTAGAAATATCATTTTCATTTTTATTGGATCTGTTTACCAGGAATCTTCCAATTAAGAAAGAAATCTACAAGCCAGGACAACGGCAAAAAGTTTCACACAAAGAGCAAATAACAGACAATAATAATTATCAGGCCCCCCTTAGCTTCCTGTCCAGCCCCTGACAAATCATTAAATTCAGAAAAGGAGGAAAAGATGTTGTGGTTTTAAGAGTATCATTTGGCTTTAAATGTCTGCAGCTGTTAAATCCATCCCACAAACAATTGATATTGAAATAGTTTTAGAATAACTTAACATTTGATCTGTTTTAACAGAAATTTACTGTCATAATTAGTAGATATTTAAAAAAAAGGTTAAGGTTGGCAGAGGTGCTCTAAAAATGACAAGATAAAGTGGTAAAAAAGGGGTTAAAGAGTTGCAAAAATGGGTGATAAATGGAAAAATTGTTTGTGGAGTGGCACAAAGGGACAGAAATTGGCAGAAAAAAATGTGAAAAGAGGTAAAAATGTGGCAAGAAATGGTAAAAGAGGAAGAAAAGGGGCAAAAAGTATCAATAATTGGTTACATATGACAAAAACATAACTCAAAAAAGTAATGAAAAGGGGTTAAAAGTGGCAAAAATAGAAAAATGGCAAACATGCATAAGAGTGGTACAAAGGGATAAAACATCCAGGAAAAGTGTTCAAAAGGGGTTCAAATCTTGCAAAAATTGGGTACAAGAGGCAAAAAGGGGCAAAAGTATCAATAAAGGGTTCAAAGTGTCAAAAATGAGTTAATACTGGTGCTAAATCACAACTGTGGAGGGCCCAATCTCAAGGTTTTTCAGGGGTCCAGCCAACTCTGTTATCAGGCCGGTCTCCTTTGGCCTGCTGCATTAGATAATAGGCATAGATCTCACTGCTAATGACTAAAAATGTCCTTCGTTATGAAAGAAAATACAAATACTACTACAATAATATTTCAATCAGACCAAAAATATTTATCTAATTTTTGTTCATGTGAAAGTCTGGCCCCCAGAGTTCCTGTCGGGACTAAGTCTGGCCCTTGAGCAAATGTACTTGATGACCCCTGTGCTAGAGAGACGACCATCACTGCAGTCCTCCACTGATCTGGTCTTATGGCAGAAGCCTCTCCTCAATGCAAAACACATGAAAGCTCACCTGGCTTTCACTCAGAGTTTTTGCAAACTCTAAACTGAGCCAAACTCCTTCTATGTGAGAATTATGGGGGCCACTGGGCCCCTCAGAACCTTTCAGTGCAGCAGGATGTTTTGGTCGCCTACAATGCAACAATCCTGTCTCTCAGCTCTGTGGCTCCTCTGACCTCATGGCTTGATTTTTGCTCTGATATCATTGTCAGTTGTGAGGCCTTCTGTAAAGAGGCGTGTGCCTTTCTAAATCATGTCCAGTTAATTTAATTTAACACGGGTGGACTCCAATCATGGTGTAGAAACATCTCAGCAACAATCCAGAGGAATGGGAGGAACCTGAGCAAAATTTCTGGTGTTTTGCAAAGGGTCCAAATACTTCTGTCAATGTGATATTCAGTTTTCATTTGTATTAAATTTGCAAAAAAATCAAAGATGTAGTTTTTCCTTTGTCATGATGCAGCTCTGAGTGTAGATTAATGAGAATATACAGCATATGTGTGTAGTTTATCTTCAGCATCAGGCTGCAGCGTAACAGAGAACTGTGAAGGGGGTCTGAATACTTTCTAATGCACAGTTTGTAATCAGAGTTCAGTAACACTCATGCACAGACTGGTGAAATAAACCTGCATTCTTGGACACATGCATTCTCTGTGTGAAATTCTCGAGGGAGGGCTATTGGATTAAAAAACAAAAAAGCAGCCAAAAAAAGCAGTCAGTGAGCCAAATCACATTTAGCTTAAAAAGCACATCCCACTGGTTGTGTAATGGCCCACTGTGATGCTGAATAATACACTGCCAGCATTATGAAACATCCCACATAAGACCTTGCAACCTCGTAGCATATATCTGATAATTGCCCGTGACACATTAGTCGCTGCAGAACACACAAATGAAAAGACTGACCTCCCATTAAGGAACAATTTAGCATCACACCATATTATCCACAGCTACATGTTACAGCCCACTCCTTCTCCCTCACACACGCACGTTCTCATCAGATGGCAGCTGTCTTCTTCTTGTCACTGCACAGCAACCATCATCCTCACTGAAGCATCCTGGGAATGCAGCGGCATTCCTGCAGGAACTCGGCGCAGAGAAGGAGACTGACGACAAGCACCAGGGACTCTGAGTACATCGTCATCTCTGTTTCCAAAAGGGAGACTGTCTGCGGCTGTGTTGAGCTGTGGGTATTTTTGATGTTTGGAGCAGAGTGCGGGCTCACTGAGGAGGAGGAGGAGATGTGAGAGAGAGTTTGTTGTGCTGTCAGGGGAGGGGGCAGATTTGTAGCAATGACAGACAAGGAAGTGAGAACAAGAGAGAGCCGAGGCGGCTCAGTGAGAAAGGTTAAAAGAGCAGCTTGTACAATCCCACACTCTCTTTCCCTGTGTTTTGCTTTTTCATTTTATTCTGGGGGTGTGTAACATGTCGCTTGTGAGCTACCTGTAGCTCACAGCCATGTTAACAGTAGCTCACCCAGAGACTCAAGACTGTGTCCAAAAATCCTGACCTCAATAAACGCACCTTGAAAGCCTCTTTCCTCTTTAATAGAACCTTTTAATGTTTGTGCAGCGATGACGTGTTTGTGGGCTAAGGCCACCTGTTGGCAGAAAATTAGCTTGTGCTCAGCTCACGTGAGAAATAGCACCTATTTTGATAGTTTTGAAGTTATGAGGTTCTTGGCAATAGTAGTGGCATTGGTTTCAGAGAGCATGGCCCCTTCATACAGAGAAGCGAGGCTGTACAGACGGGTTAAGCTGCTCCTAGTAATTGAGCGATTTTAAGGTAAAAGCAGGCCGAAAAATGTCGTCTCAAATATACACTATATTGAAAATTTTAGAAGCATTTCATTTTTCACCCTAAAGCCTCTGTGTCACTATTGGGCCACTCTTAGCCTAGCCTGCAGCCCGGCTTGTTTGCCCTGCTTCCACCTTCTTGCAAAACGCTGTCTCTGCCTCCTCCCCACCGGACTGTAGGTGTCGTGCTGCTCCATGTCCTCCTCCTTTCAGTCTCCAAGCGCCCCGTTCTCCAGATAATCTCTGTCAGGAAAGATATAAACTCTGTGGGCACGCTTCCTTTGCAATAGTCAGAGAAGCAGTCTCTTAAACACAGAACGTCAGTTCTGGTATGAGTGTAGAGCTTTGTTTTGCTGCTAATGATGGAGTGCTGGGCTTTTGCGGTCGTACGTGCCGCCCCATTCTATCGTAGCATTCAGTAGTTTCCTGTTGATCAGGCACTGTTCCGTGGCAGTTACTGTCATCACAGGATATAAACTAAAACAACACTAAAAGGAGCGGTTTTATCTCAGTGGTGACGAGTGCATACCCACAAAAGCTGCTGTTGTCATGAGTGAGACTTCACATCACTTCTTCAGGATATTTGTGATAAAGAATGGCAGCAAAACTGAGCTGAAATAACAAGTTTGAGCATAATTTGGTGTTTTTTTCTCTGACAAAGTCTGCAGACGCTAACAGATATGCTGAGGCGGAAGAGCACAGCTGGTATAGAAGCTCGCATTGCAAATAGATGCACAGAACTTTTCTGAGTGAAAAAGGAAAAATGCATCAAAACTTTTCAATATAGTGTGCAATCAAGGCAGTATTGTGTTTTTCCCATTTTTACCAAACCTGACACACCAGAAAGATTTCTTTCACACATCCATCTGGAAACCTTCCACAGACGGCGTCTGGGAAAGGGCAGAGCCTTTAAAAATAACTCGAAGGGTGATTGGATGAACGTTCTGTCTGTCACATCTTCACGGGCCGATCAGAGCAACAAAACATGTGACGTCATCGCCGCTACCGAGGTGCGTGTGCGCATCTACCAAGGAATAAACTCCATATAAAACTGCTCATAGACATAATATACGTATATTTTGTCTATGGAACTGCATAACATGAACCATGGCGACTGTGAACATGTCAGTACATGACTTTTGTCGTTTTTGAAAAGAAAACAACTCACTGCTGTTTTTTGTTCTTCTTTTAACGAAGAAATGTCATCAAGTTCTGATAAAACTGGTGCTTTAGCAGTACCAATGCTAATGTTTTCCACCATAATTGCACCGGCCTCTTGTTGCTGCACGCTTACGTCATGACTCTGCCGCGCCTGAAAGTACTGCCCCTTCGTCACTGATTGATCCTGTCACTATCTAACTGGGCCCAGAGGGTTCAGATGGGAGCTTTGCAAGATGGATGGAGTGAGAAACACGGAAACAAGCGAATCCATCTGCTTTGCAAGGTTAATTTTTACCAAAAGTGGCTGAAGTGCACGGACCAGCCAGGGACGCTAGGCTTTATAGCGCTACAGATTACCCATCTGTGGCGCTATAAAGCCTAGCTTACCCTGTTTGACAAACAACACTTACAGAAATGTTTGGAGGTTGATGCCGCTATCACCAAGAACCTCATAGAATCAAACTTCAAAAATATAGAAATATCCCTTTAAGGACAACCTTTATTTATTTTTGTTACATTTCCCTATGCTCTGCCAATCCAACTGTAAAAGGCAACAATTATGATGTTATTTTTGCTCTTTTTCATATCAGATAACTAATTAAAACAAAATTACTCCAAAAGCATTTGGACATTCTGAAAATCAGCAGGGTTAGAAGTTACTCTCACCACAGACTCAGCCTTGCTGATCAGTTGGACAGATTCCATGCCTGTCGTCCAGCAGATCCATTTTGCAAAGCTTCAGTTTGAAATGTTTGTTCCTGGTCTGAGAATGATTTGGCCCATCACAAATCCCTGCCTCACTACCGCAGACTAACGGACAGTACCGAGACCACCTGGTTTGGTTGGACCAATGTCTGGCTGTATGGTCCAGACCATGCCCAGTGGAGGTTTCATATCTGTCATTTAGCTTCAGAAAACACACGGTGCACGCAGCTGTTATCGTTTCACAGTAGCTCTCAGATGGGAAAAGGTCAGAGATTCAACACATTTAAATGTCCCTTCTTTATTTTTTGTATTTTTCTTTGTCTCTAAACATTTCGGCTGGGACTTAATTGGGGCCACTTTTGCCATCTGAGTCATAATAACTCTCAGATTTCTCTGACACCTTCTCTGTTTTTCAGCAGCTTGGCTAACTTGGATTAAAGCTGCATGTTCACAGCGATCTGCTGCCTTTCATTTACTGCTGCTGTAATGGCACAGCTGTTAATGTAATGCAACAATTGCTTCAATGCATTTAAAGCCCCTAAAAGGTACGAGCTTAAGTGTTTGAGACCAGAAACAGTAACGGCGTGCACCTTTGATAACGAGTGATCTGAATTAGTATTCAGCACTTGAAGATCAAGAATGATGAGTTGCGTTGGTTTAATTTCATCAAGAACCCCCCCCCCTCAAAAAAAAAAGTGAAAAGTGTGATTGAGTTTTTTTAATGTGCCATCTGTCTGTGTTGTCTTCCCCCGGACAGATCTGCGTTTTAATTAAACAGAAGGAGACCACACACACACATAATCACACACACGATGCAACTTCTGTCATCACAGCTACTTCCTTTTTACAAACTAGACGCCCTGCAGAGAGCTGAGAAGACGAACATGGAGAACGTCTTTGACGCTGGTGCGTGAATCTACGTGTGTGTGTTCATGTTTAGCTGTCAGGACTGATATCGCCGTGGCCACCTGCGGTCAGCTCCAGGCGTTTGCCAGACATTAATCTGCAGTGATGAGCGAACATCTGCTTGGTGTTTTATAGAGATATCAAGCACAACCTTCCCCTGAAATCCTAACTCTTTTTGCAACTTGTTTTCTAAAAAGTCTACAAAGCTGGACTGAAGTTGGTCTCAGGTCAGCACTCACAACACGCTATCGAGTGAATCGCTGAGCAAAACATCGATTCAATTTTGTGTTACTTTCTTGTGATTCTTTATTGATCCCTGGAGCAAATTTTCCGAGCATATACCCTCTGCAGGCAGCTCACAGCCGTTTAATACAGAATAGCTCAAGTGAAACAGGTAAAGATTCAGGTCAAGGACGCTTCAGTCTGAATAAAGCGTGTCTCTACTTAATATGCAACCCTAAAACACTGAAATTACCACATTCATGATTAAAAGAGCAAACTCTGCAGGTGCTTTATTTGCCCTAAAGTCACCTCACGTGTCATTGCCTCAGGCCTCAGTCTTATCGTCATAAAAGCATTTAGTCCTGAGGAGCTCTGTGACTCATTTCGCTGATGCAAAAGGCCCCATGACTGCAACTTCATCAGTCTGACCGCACAGTGATGCTTCATCTCTCCTATTTCAGTATATACCTGAGGTCTGAACCCCCCAGATCTGGCAGAAAAAAACATCTTAGGTGGGAACAAATTAACAAGGCTCTGCTGGCACAGTGGTGATGCTGCATTCAACCAGGGCATTATTTAACCCTTCTGTGTCTGCATGAGGGCTGGGGATGTGAGCTCTGTCAGCCTTGAATAAATTGGATAAAAGCGAAGAAACAATGAGGCAACAACCTTCATGAAAGGTTAGCATTTCTGTAAAAGATGGTAAAATACAAAAAAGGCACAAGAGTATACTACAATGAGAATAAATCAGCGTTTGAATTCTTTTGATGCCGTTCACGCTTCATGCTCAAACCCACATGCTGTTGATCAAGGCTGAGGAATTAATTCCAGGATGATTAGGAAGAAAGCATTGTTTTGAGCACAACAGTGAGAATATAAAAGATCTTTTTAGTCAAGTATTAATGAAGCTCAGTTGTCAGCTGTGAAAATGTACACTTTTTTTACCTTCTTCTGGCTTGTTCAATCTACAGGATGCAGCAGAAAAAACATGGAGTCCTCATTTGATCTCTCAGCGTTTCTCCTCTTCTTACTCTGTTCTGAATGTGAGTGTCCTTACACTCAAGACACAACGTCCCTGAAATCAATCATCAATCAGAGGACGACTAAGATTATACATGCTTCCACTCCTGCTGTGGTATCGCAGTAACCCTTGGAGCTCACCCCTTTAATTGCTTGGTAACTTTTGAGTTCTGTCAGAAATATCTTGACTGGCCCACACAGAGCCTTAACCTCACTGAGCACCTTTAGGATGAACTGGAATGGAGACTGGGAACTTGGCCTTCTCGTCCAACACCAGAGCCTGACCTCATAAATGCTCTAAAGCACTGATCATCAACTGGTGGCCCAGGGGCCAAAGCAGGCCCCCCAAAGCTTCCTGTCTGGCCCCCAGAAGATTATTAAATTCAGAAAAGCACGAAAAGAAGATGTTGTGGTTTTAAGAGTATCTTTTGGCTTTAAATGTCTGCAGCTGGTAAATTCACCCCAAAAGGAAAAGGGGTTGAAGAGTGGCAAAAATGAGCGATAAGACCCAAATGGGTTGTGGAGTTGCACAAAGGGACAAAAACTGGCAGGAAAAGTGGTGAGAAGAGGTTAAAATGTGGCAAACTATTAGTATGAAAGGTTAAAGGGGCAAAAAGTAAATCAAAAATGGGCAAAAAGGGGCAAAAATTGAAAAAGGAGGGATAAGACAGGCAAGAAAAGCGGTTTAAAGGAGTTAAAGAATGGCAAAAAGTTGGGTTACAGAGGCAAATATGGTCAAAAAGTTTTAAAAATGGGTTAAAAGTGGCAAAATGTGTTGAGGGCCAATTCTCTGGGATTTTCAGGAGCCCAGCCAATTCTGTGGGCATGCCTGTCTCCTTCTGGTCTACAGTGTTATATAAAGGGATATATCTCACTGGTAATGCCTATTGATGTCCTGCGTTTTGAAAGAAAATACAAATACTGATAAAATAATATGTTAATCTTAACAAAATATAGATTTAATTTTTCTTTATTTGGAAGTCCAGCCCCCAGAGATTCTGTCAAGAATAAATCTGGCCTTTGTACAGATGTACTTGATGACCCCTGCTCTACAGAATGAATAGGCACACAATTAAAAAAAAAAAAAACAGCTTTCCAAAAAGAGTGGCAGTTGTTGTTGCTGCAAAGAGAGTTGCAGATGCTGTTTGTATTTTCTAATTTTTTTATTTAGGGTGTTTTATGGGTTTCAGTGTTTGTTTAGTTGTTTGAAGCTGCAAACAGTTTGCAGGTCAGGACATCACTGTGCTCTCTGTCTGTAATGAACTCTAACATTGATGGATGGCAAAGGCACTTTTAAAACAAACATGCCTATCTACTGGTGATTGATGCCAATTAGCAATAGAGACACTGCTACGTAGAGCAGAGGGACTCAGCATGCAGAAAAAATGCAATCAAACAAACTCCAGCATCCTCCTGCCTGTTTGTATGGAAGTGTTGATGTGTTTCTAAGTACTTTAGAGTGAAACCATCGATAAACAACCAGAAAACTGCATCTTATTTCTCTGTATCACTGTTGTGTTTGTCACCAGCATGCTCTCTCTCTTTGCTCAGCAGCTTTGGGTTGAAAATATGGCTGTGACGGGTGCTGGATCACCTCAGATGGTAGAGCAGTTACCCAGAGGTCTGGGTCCTGTTGCATGTCTTCCCCCACTCTATCTCCCCATAATTCCTGTCTCTGTTCAGCTCTCCAACCTGAATGAAAGCAAAAAGCTCAAATAAAAAATAAAAAGGTCAAAGAAAGAAAGAAAACATGGCTGTGTCTATTGGTTATTTTGGTGATATCAAACAAAAATAATGGCCATTGTGTTGTTAAAAAAAGATGTGGCATCAGAAAAGTATTGAAGTTGTGCAATCTGCATTATGTACATCAGTGTTAATTTGACTTAGATCCATTTTGCTGTGATAAGTCATTTCAGGCTGTTTTCTCAAGATTTCAACTCATTTATGTTTTTTCAAAATCTTAAGAAAATGACTTGAATTATTTTGTAATTACAAGAAAACTAGAGCTGTTATCTCAATTCAAATAAATAAATAAGAGGAGATAGTACTCCTCATGAGAAATTGAGCGTGTTTTCTAAATGCCTCAGAGTGTCAGACTACATTTCATGCATGCTAACATTGAGATGGTTAAGCGATTCATGCTGCAGCCCTTTTATTTCCCAGTGTTTTGCATATTTCATAGTGGTTTATGCCAAGATAAATGTATCTGAGAGAAATTTTTAAAGATTAGGCTAAGATTCACGCTCTCCCTGTAAATGCCGCTCTGGTATTCTCTTTAATTCCCAGTATTAGATGAAAGAAGACTTGCTTCCAAGACGTGCGGTCTTGAAGCGGACACCACTCGCTGTGGTGTTTCCTACTTTATACAGTAAAGTACATCAAATGCCTCTCACATCCTGGGATCAAAAAGGGAGGGTTTGTTCTCAGCTGAACTCTCTTTCTAAAAGTTAAATAAGTTAAATACAGGCCGTGCAGAGCTGACGACGCGCAGAGCTGCTTAATGACACTGAGAGCTGTTCTATTTACCTGCCAGAAATTCACTTGTGCAGCCAGCCTGTGAAATGAAAGTTAAGTACCCAGTGCAGTGTGGGCAGACTGATGTGAGAACACATTTGTGTGTTTTTGAGGGTTAGATATTGTGTGTGTGTGTGTGTGTGCGCGTGCAGTGGTGTGTAGCCAGAGGACGTGCTCCTGGCCGACTTCATTACAGAGTCAGACGGGTGGGGTGGCAGAGAGAGACGGAGGACTCAGTGTTTGACAAAGTGTGTTTTGGTGGGTGCTGCTAATTGAACTGATGTGTCATGGAGGCTTGAGGAACATTAGGGCTGCCGTCTCTGTGGACACGACCACAATAGATAAAGATGTCAGCAGAGCTGGGGATTAGTCTCTCTAACATCTGGACTAAACGTCTATGTACTTAGGCTTCCTTATGCACCCAAAAATACACACGCTTTCCTCACCTTTTCCCCTCACTGTCTCGCAGCCTTCCCAGACCAATGAGAAGAATAATGAGCATAATGATGGTAGAAGGCTGGAGATGCACGACTCCTTGTTATTCACCTCCCACAGCTGGCCACACACCACAGAGAGCCTTTTGTACCTACACATACTCACACAGAAGTAGATGGACTGTTTTCCACCCTCCACTCTACATTCATACATTCTGAAATAAAAACAGAGCGAGGCCGAGGGCTCACACTTCCCCTGCACTCAGGAAACTTCTTTTTCTTGCCCTTCTTCCTCCTCAGCTTGTATCCCCTGCACACCTGAAAAATGAGCAGAAAGGTCTGCGGATGGAGACGAAATGAGATAGGACGCTGCCTGAATCCAAAACCCAGCCATGCATAAAGTTATAAGCACACAGACTCGCACACATTTCAGTGCCAGCCTAGAGTCAAACTTCCACTCTGTAGTCATGCATGCACAAAAACCAGGCTGACCACTGCTGCGCCCATGCTCTGCAGCCAGCCAGCCTGTTTTTGTGAGGCAGTAAAGATACTATCAGACACCCCCACCTCCCATTCAGCTCTCCTGAGTTCCAGCCAGAGCTTCATCACCCTGCTGCCCGCCTCCGAGCAGCTGCCAGTTAAAGGTGTTGCACAGCATAAAATCGCTGCTCTCCATTTGCCCATAATGCATATCGCTGCTCTCGCCGAGGGGGGAGTGGAGATATGAGTCGAAATCAGCAAACTAATTGAATCCAATTTTGTGTTCCACATGCCACTTGTCACATTCGACTGCTTTTCGCCGTGTTTTCACTTTCTGTTATTTCTCCAGAATTGAGATGTGAGCGTGGTTGAGTGCAGAGTGCAGGGAGTGTTTCCTGGTTTTTTCTTGTTTTCTCATTGTTTTATTACTTTGTTTTATTAGCCCAACATATCAAGTGGAAAGAATGAGACAAAACATTTTAATGGCTAATTCTGATCAGCGTCGTTAGCGTTAATGTTAGAAGAAACAAATCAAAGTTTAATTAGAACACAGAACAGCTGCTTCTTTTTGTTTGGAGAAACATTTACATGGAGCACGTCTAATATATGCCCCGGATGACCTATCCGCTGCTCTGGCTCTGTGAACGTCTCTGAATGTCATTCCAATAGTCTCATTTCGTCTGCTTATGCATGTGTGTTGGTGTTGGGGTTAAGAATTTAATGGCATCCGCTATACTGCTATTTATTTTACATCCTCAGGTCCATTTCTAATGCATAATTCATAACACAATATAAAATTGCACTTTTATAGCAGGGGGGACTGTTTCTGATATTTTGCCAGATGATGCCAGGAAAAGACAAACCAGCCAGTGTCGTTTAACTCCAGTTATTGCTGCCATCCAGGTTCATATCGTGGACCTCAGGTGTTAAATGGTGACCATCATATCATCGTGGCATTGTGGCACATTTATGCCAGTCGTGCCAAATGCAGGCGGTGTATCTGCTCTCAAAGCTCAGACACGTCCTCAGTTTTTCACGTTTCCTCTGCAGCTGGTTCACCTTCCTCGTTCTGCTTAAAGAGCCGTTCATATCAAATAAAAATCCTTTTCTTAAACACAAATCAGCCAACCTTCAAGCCCTTTTAACAATTCTGCTTAATTTATCTACACCATAATCTCTGTGTATTTTAAAAGGCAGTATACTAGCTAACAGAATTAACCCAGCCAGGAGAGCAGTAGGATACTGTGAATATATTTAATTTTTTAAACCAATGTTTTTATAGTCCTGAGGCCTTCATTACTGTCCTTAAAGCTTCACTAAGTACTCTATCATTCATCAAATATTAAAACACCCAAAATAGTGGTTTTTACTTTCATATTGAAGGGAACAAGTTACTGCAGTAAAAGTAGTCTTTTTGTGGTGATTTGGTACTAAGGATGGAAATCTGTCATTTTTTAAACTTACTTTTTATTTATTGATGAACAACAGAACAATCTAGACATTTTCCAACCTTAAAAGCATCTGTGGACATCACATTAATCTGTTCAGCATGTGGGTATTAAAGCAAAACACAAGAAGAAATACAAACAAAAATATATATTAATATACACATCCACTCCAAAGTATATTCATATAACATGCATGTAAATTTATACACTCATGCAAGTGGAAAAAAAAGCCTCACAAAGAGAAAAATAAAAGTGTGGAAAAGTCAAATTCCTTCCTGTAAAAAAGAGAATAAAAAACACAGTCATAATCTAGAAAGTCCAGGTGCAATGCTGAATTTAAGCTAGTATTACACATTGACTAGAATAGCACATGATGCCTACAGTGGATCTGCATGGGGGGGGAGAGGGACACCATATCAAGACTTAAATCATGAAGCCCGTCATTGTTTAATTGTCTGGTCAAGTCTGTGGCACCGATGCAGCCTGCAGACACAAACTGACTGCTGCCTCACATCGATGAGTGGTGTAGACAGCGCCTAAGCTTGGAGATGACGATAGTACAGCCCTGCAGTGTTAATCAACTAGGATTTAAAATGTTCATCGACAGCCTTTTTCTCCATGACAAAAACTAGACTTAGACTAACAAATATAGATCTGTGATGACTTAAACTAGACTATAATGTAGTTTTCATCAAACATTCAAAATCTGTAATATTTCTCCACTGTGGGTAAATCTGTCATAACCATTGCATGTGCAGCTATTCTCCCTCTCAGCTGTAGAAAGCAGGGACCCCAGATATGGCAGAGTGCAGAGAACACACTACCATGATTTGGTGCCAGATTTAGGCAAGAAAATAATGCTTGGACTAAAAGTAAAGACTAAATCGTGAGGAGTTTCTATGGACTAAAACTAGACTAAAGCTAAAAAGGATAGAAATGACCAAAATGTGACTAAAGCTAAAACCGTACCCTAACCCCAATCAGAAGTTTAATGTGTTTTTATTTTTAAAGTTTCAGCATGTATTTCCATCCTGAAAATCTGACAGCTGTGGTCTGTTACCAGACTGTCTGGAAAGATTTACATCACATAGTCAGCAGAGGGAGCTTTAAGTATTCTGGCTTCACTCCCAGGCAGATGATGCTCTGTCTATCTTAATATAAAGTCCATGATTCTGACAGAGATGTGCACATGCATTTTTAGACAGATTAACAAAATAAGGACTTTTTTTGAAAAGAGCTTCTTTTTCCCTGTTTTTCACTTTCTGACTTTTTCATTTAGGCAACTTTGAAGTCCTAAAACATCAAAAGTATTTGCATCTTGGAGCAACAAATTTAAATAAACGAAGAAAAGGTCTTCAAACCCTTTGTCAACTCAAAATGTATTTACATAATATAAAGCCCGTCAGCAAGTGTTTTCATACAGGTTCAAAGCTTTGTTCAGTCACTGACCACCTTTCTTTAAGCTGAATGTACTTAAGCAGCAGTTGATGTGGATGCTGTTGGAGACCTTGAATGAGGTTTAGCTTTAAACCCTGTAATTATTGCCTTAGCCCTGTGCATCAACACTAATCCTTCGAGGGTACAGGAGAAAACACAAGCCTCATTAAATATTTACTGTGTTTGACCACCATCAACAACTCACACGTCGACCATTCGCCACTTTTCCCCCTCATTCATGCCATGTGTTGCTTCCTGTCGCTGTGGGTGGCGGCCAAAGAGCAGAAAGCTGAGCTGGATTCTTCCGTTCTGTTATTGGCTGATAATCACAGATTGTGGGCTGGCCTGTGATGCGTGATGATGTTAAATATTAATGTCCGGAGATGATTACTGTGCTAGATGGAGGGAGGCAGGAAGTGCGACGGAGGTGACACCCTCATTCATCATGGGGGCCTCTAACAGAATCTAAATCCTCCTGTGTTCTTAACCTTGGTACCCCTGGGAGGAGCGATGAAGGGAGAGAGGAGAGGAGGAGACAGAAATGAGGGAGGAAAGGTAGAGACAGAGGAGGAGAAAAGAAACAAGTGGAGGGAGAAAGTGAGATGACGGGAAACGAGTTATGAACGGTGTGAGGAAGGTGAAAGAAATATAAAGATGGATAGATAGTTGGAGAATGAAAGCATAAAAAGGAGGGAAGCGGGTGAAAAATAGACCCTGCGTACTGTATAATGTACCGCGCTCCTCTCCTCAGCTGACCTGTCAGACGATCCCATGTGACAGACTGACGGATGTGCAGAAAGGAACTCTTATCTTATTTTGTCAAGGTCTGGCAGGCACTCAAGGCCCATTCAGCATAAATAAACAAGTATGAGGAAAACGGCAGCCATCTCGCCCCCTTCCATGGTGTCATTCTCTCCAGACGTATCACTGCCGCCACCTTATTTAACTGCACAAAAGGAAGGTCTGGACTGCCTATTACCCACCTATTATCTCTTTGAATCATACAGCCAGATATAGCAGCGCAGAGACGCAGACTAGATTTGCTTTTGCTAGAAGTGGCGGTAAAATATACCCTCATTGTACCTCTGAAAAAGCCTCACCAATCATACAGTTGGAGCTCCAGTGCTGTGTTTCTCATTTTTACCACCTGGTTTTTAAAACTAGATTCACAGCGGTGAGAGAGAGAGAGAGACGCCTTTCTTCCTCACTTTTTTGTGTCTTTCTCTGTTAACTTCTCTGTTAGCCTTCTGTCCTTTCCCCCTTGGTAATAAATTAAACTTGATCAACGACCTTTCCTGCCTGGCTTGTTTGCCTCTTGCCATGTTCAGCGAGTGGTCTAATGGGGATGCAGCTCTGGTAGAGCTGTTTTCAGGCCAAACAGACGGGGCTCTGTTGGTTTATGAGGGGTGTTTGGTGCTGGATTTGGTAACTCTCAGTCAAACGGCCAGGACTGGAATCAAGAGGCTTTCAAGGATGAGTGATGGTGAAAGCTTAGAAAGGGCTGTTTATTTTCTCATAAAAAATGCTGTTTAATTTCATATTAGTCACTGCTGAGGGTTTCAAAAGCCATTGTCCTGCCCCGTTTTTATGTTTTAGAAATGAATTTCTGACTGAACTCGTCATGTTTAATTATTGCTTTAATGATTTGTGATTATCTCCTCCTACGCTCGCCGTGGAAAATTTCACCTGCCAGCAGACGTGCCTGCAATAAAAAAACGCTGAATACTGAACAGGGATGATTGTAAAGAATTCAATTTAGACCCATAAAAATAAAGCCTTATTAATACACTGATACCACAGCAAAAAAATATGTCTGTGGCATCCAGCATACGGCGTAGGGCAGGGGTTCTCAATGTTGGGGTCGGGACCCCATTAGGGGTCACGAGACACTGAGAGGGGGTCTCCAGATGCCTTAAAAAAAATAGGAATATTTTTTAATTTACACTGTTGACAGTTTAGACCAATTTTGCCAGGTTTCAACCTGTAGTCATCACGTTTTCCCTCCAATTTGGCCAACTGTAACACGTTTTTGCCACTTTAAACCCATTTTTTGTCAGTTTTAAACCCTTTCCACCTTCTTTTCTGCCTGTTTTTGCCACTTCTAAACCAAATCTCACAACTCTGCCTATTGTTGGCTCTGTTGACCCATTATTGCCACTATTAACCCCTTTTACCATGTTTTACACCACATTTCACAATTTTTTTTGCCCATTTTTGCCAGTTTAACCCATTTCCATCTATTTCTGCCTCAGCTAACCCTTTTGTTTATATCAATTTTTTCATCCCATTTCACCAAATTTCTACCTAATTTTGCGACTTTAATGCCGTTTTTGCCACTGTAACCAATTTTTGCCATTTTTGTTTATTTTTTGCCACCCCTATCCAGTGTTTTGCACTTTTAGCCCATGTCTGCTACTTTTAAACTCCAATTTCTCCACCTTTCCCAGCATTTTTTGCCATTATTAACCCATTTTAGCTGTCTTTAAAGTATTTTAATTCTGTTTTAAACAAAAGGATTAACATTTTAAGAGGGCTATACTTACTGCACAAAAGATTTAAAAAGATTTGTTTTTGATAAGAGTGGTTATTATTCATGTTAATATAAATATAATATAATAATATGTATAATATAAAATACCACAGCTTAACTTTACAACAAACCATGATTTTGCTGGGTCCCAGTTTGGCTGGGCCATCCCCCCCCCTCATGGGCGGCCATGGTTACTCTTGAATGTTCATGGCTGTGTTCAGCCATCTTCAGGTACAGTGGGGGTCCCCGGTCTCTGACACCTTTATTTTGGGGGTCCTTAATTCACTGTAACTTTTTGTCATCATATACGTTATTATTGATGTACTTAAATGTGTAAAAACCCAATGAAATTATCTACGCAAAAAAAGAGAAGCCTGAAAAAGTGATAGCCAGAGACTGAGGAGAGGAGGAGGCTGTTGGTGACTTTGAGGTCGGCTGTTTCTGTATTGTTTTGGGAAAGGAAGCCAGACTGGAAAATTCACGATTTTACTTTAGACACAAAAATCTTTTTTACTTTTCAGTTCTACTGCATTTTTTTTATAACAGGTGGAAGTATTACAAACTCGATACCTGATGTTTTTCTCTGTATTTGCAGGAGTATCAGTCATGCAACACCCTGCCTTGTCCAGACCTAAAGAAGACAACGCCCTGGACTCCCTGGACGCCCGTCAACATCTCTGACAATGGCGGCCACTATGAGCAGCGTTTCCGCTACACTTGCAAAGCTCGAATCCCAGATCCAAGCCTCCTGGAGGTGGGCAGGCAGAGGATCGAGATGCGCTACTGCTCCAGTGACGGCTCCACTGGCTGCTCCACGGATGGTGAGTGCAGAGAAAAGAGGAGACAGATGGTGTTTCTCCAGCTACCTCAGCCTCTGGATGTGTCTGTTTTCTACTTTCTCTGGTTTCCTGTGTCTCTGCAGACTTCTTATTTGCCTCCTAGCCTGGAGTTATTCCCTCTATCTGTGTCTGTTATTTATTAGACTTGAACTTTTCCCTCTCTTTGTCTTGGAGAAGTTAAATATCTCAATCAGCTCTCGTGTCCTGTCCTCCTTGACTTTATCAGCACATCAAAGCATTAGACATTTTAATGAACTTCCAATCCACAAATCCGATCAGCAGTCTATAACTACATTTAGCTCTCCCATGCCGTCTCCCACACACAAACACAAACGAGCATTCAAACACAAATTACAGTCTTGCAAAGAAGCGTTCCAGCTAGCACCACACAGTCTCAGTCAGCCACTCCCCTGGTGAATTAAATGCGGTAAATGTTTGTACAAACAGGCTGCTAATTGACAAGTTGTTTATGTTGTCAAGTGGAAGCATCCATATTAGACGGGCCGGGTGGCACGGCACCACAGCAAGGATTCAGTTTGTTTATGGTGCTGCTTTTACCCTCTGAGGGAGAGGGTTTTTCCTTCTTTAGGCTTTGGAGTTAGCATCTGGCTAAGCTGTGGCTGCTGAGTTCATCTGTGTCTCTAGGTGGTCTGCCGCTAAAACACTCACATGCTGCACGCTGCGCTAATCGCCAGGGTTAGCCTCTAATGTACTCTATCAGTGGGGTTTTCTCTCTTTTGATCCTCCTCTTCCTCCTCATTTTTGATTATTAATCTCCGTCTTACCCCTCCAGTGCCGTTGCTGGTACACGTTGTTCTCTTCACACTTTGAAGCCGATGCTTAAATGTTCCTGAAGGGCTTTAAACGAGGGCTGGCAGGCGCTAAGGAAACCTGACTGCAGACTCAAAGCTTTAATAAGAATGACAGCCACACATTTGAGACATTAGTGAACAAAGACTCCAGCTTTAATAGGTCTGTCTTGTTTCTGATTAGTGGGAGGAAGTAACAGACACTATTTTTCATTAGAGGTTGTCAGACTTCCAATTAGTTTCAGTGTTATTTATATGGATTGAAAAGCGGAGGTTGTGCGGCCACTTCCTACATATTTCAGCAGATAATAAATATGTTACTGTACACATGTCAAATCTCTTAAACCAGGGGTGTCAAACTCAGTCACAGCAGGGGCCAAATTCTGAATCTAGGTCTAACCTGAGGGCCTAACTGGGTCAAAATTTACCATAAACTGTCAACCACATCTTCACTGGAAACCAGTTATAGCAGGAAAAACATAACACTGACGATAAATAATTTTGAGATACAAAAGTCAAAAGTTAAAATCATGAAACAGTTAAAGTACTAAAAAAATTCAAAATCATGAGTTAAAAAGCAAAATATGAGATAAAATTCAAAATGATAACTTAAATTTTTTAATCAAAAAGGTCAGTAATTGGGAATAAAAGTAATATTTAAGAGTGGAAAAGGTCAAGATGTAAGAAAAAATTCTAAATCAAGAGTTTTAAAGGCAAAATATAACATACAATTCAAATCATAAAATTTTAAATACGAGATAACATTAAAAATATTGAGGTATAAAGTTCCAAAGATGAGATAAAAATAAAAGATTTTATATAGAAAAGGTTAATATTTGGGACCCAAATTCATGAATTTAAAATGTCAAAATATGACTTAAAAATTTAAATTGTAAATCCAAATGGTCAAAGTATGATATAAAAAGTCAAAACCATAACTTAAAGTCATAATTGTGAGATGCAAATTAGAAAATAGGAAATGAAAACACAAATTTATTTTCCCACATTCCTGACTTTTTATCAAATGATTGTAACTCTTTACTCTTTCAAATTCTTATGACTTAACAAGGATCCTTTTATTCATCAAGGGTAAGTTTACATTGTTATACTGGAGGAAATCTGCAGACCTGGTGGGCCAGTGATGATAAAAATATGATAGGATCTGGAGGGCCGGGTATAACTGGACCACGGGCCGGATTTGGCCCCCAGGCCTTGGGTTTGACGCCCCTGTCTTAAACAATCAGAGCACAAACATAAAGATAAGCTCACATATTTGCCAAAAGGAAATGGAACCACCGTCTGCGAGGCTTGTTAAGGTAGAAATGATGTGCCTGCACTGCTGCAGGTTATATTTAGATTGTTGTTTGCTGTTAATTAAGACATACTCCATTTGACATTCTGTGCCAAAATCTATCAGCAGCAGAGATTTGTCATGGTGCTTTTTCCTCGGTTACTCATTTTTTTGACCAGATAAGTTTTTAAAAATGACTGCAGGCAGTATAGCAAGGCTACACTGCCTGGAAACCTTGTGAATAAATCTTTAATTTGAAATGAAAAGTGGATTTACCTTTTGTAAATGTTCACTGAATCAGGTTGCTTCAAAACTGTTGCATTCAAAAATGTGGTTCTTTTATAAGCAAAGGTGGAAGCAAATGTGAAAATGTCATCTTTATTAAAGATATAACCTGATTCACTCCAGTTTTAGTAAAAATATGCCTATTGAGATGTACTCGGCCTCCAAACGTTGGTTCCTTGTCTCCAAACCTCCATATGATTTACTTCTCAGAGAAGTGTTGAAGAAGATGATTGACTCCAGTGATCCTCGTCTTCATTTCAAACATTATCAAACGAGCCATCCATCTGGAGATCACTGGTGTGTGTGTGTGTGTGTGTTTGTGGGTGTGGGCGTGTGGGTGCAGCTTGACTTGTGTTTTGGCTTGTTTTGCTTGTGGGTGAATTTTCTGTTTCAGTGTGTGGGTGTGTGTGCAACTTTTTTTTTTCCAATATGGCCTCCTCCTACAGTCCACCTCCAATAAATGCTTGTGGTGCCTGAGCCACTGGAGCAGCTTTATACTTTACTCAATCGAAGAGGCCAGCGTAGGAATATTACAGCCAGCAGTGGAGCTGTGTATTGATAGCAATTATACCAAAGCAAAGGGCACCAAAATACAGAAGAGATCATGTGCACCCAAAAGGAAGTGTGCCACCAAATAATGATTTACTAGAAGCTTCAGGATGCTTCATTTCAGTCAGAGCTTTGTACACTGAACAAGAACAAAAGACAATCCAATAATATTTTCAGACATATAATCACAAAATGTGTCATTATAGCCTTATTTCTAATAGGAATGGCACAATTACCCGTTTTCACGATGAATTGCGGTATTAAACTTTATGATTAGTTAATCATAACATTTCCTAAATACCGCCAATGTCCAGAAAAGTTTATGCCGGGAACCATATTGGTACGACAGCGCAACTCGCCCGGAACAAAAACAAAGTTACACAACAACCGCATGTCACTGCCTCCTGTTGCTTTGTGCAGTTGCAGGCGGAGGCATGTCACAGTCCCAAACAAGCTATAGCATGGAGGAGGAAGAGCTGTTACCTCCGATAAACGGTTGAAGTCAGCCGTGAGGAATTTTTTGGATACAAAAACATGATCAGGGTGTCATTGTGGAAGACGGACAGCCTAAATTTAAAACATGCCACAAAAAGTTGCTGTGAAATCACGCAATACTTCAGCACCTGTGGGATAACCACCCGGCGTTGTAGCCAAAGTAAAGGAGAGGCACCTGGCTGCAGCCCTCGGGCAAACCTCTACGCTGGGGCGTTCTGTTGGAGACCTCTACACTGGAGCGAAACCTCTATGCTGGGGCGTGACGTATATTACCCGTGACAAAATTTCAGCTCTGTCCGCTTGCCGACAGGCTGACCCTAAATCTAACCAGTCGGATTTAAACGCCTAAACCGAACCAGTCGGGGTTTAATAGTGTAGACCCAGTGTATGGGTCGGCGTTTGCTACTGCACGGTTCAGCGTAGACCACTATGCTGGGGCTTCACCCCAGCGTAGGGGTCGGGATGTGTTGCTGCACGCCCAAATATAGCTATGCTAATGTGTCATAAGCACAGCGTTGTAGTCATCCTTACAACAGCTAGGTCATGCTAACAGCAGCTAACACGCTGCACGGCCAAACATAGGCTTGGGCAATGACGTCACGCCCCAGCAAAGAGGTTTCGCCCCACCGTAGAGGTCTCCAGCCGAACACCCCAGCGTAGAGGTTTGCTCAAGGGCTGCAGCCAGACCCTCTTGAAGTAAAGGTAAATAGTAACTGAGTTAAGTCATGTCAATGTTAGGGATGGGCATCAAAACCCGGGTCCATAAGACCCAGTTCTGTGTTTTTGAAATACCCCAAAATCAATAACGTTTTTGCTTATCGATACTGCTATCGAGTCTCACAGGCTCTGTGACGTAACGTCATCTTAAGATAAGACTGGTGTAAAAACATACATCAGTTCTTTCAAGGGGAACATAAACTAGAAGTGTCATGCATCACATCAAACAAGAATGTACCTTAAACTGTCAGCTTGAGGAAAAAAGACGCTTCCCATGAGTCGCATGCTATCATACGGTATCCTGCTGCTATCTAGTGCTGGGAGTAACAGGGTTCCCTCACTTCAGCTGCTTTAGGACAGTTTTCTTCTTCAGCTGCTCAGATAAATGCTGATAAATGCTCCAAAACTTTGAGGCAGTCCTGTTTGTTAACAACATTAATCCAGAGTAGAAATCCTCAGTGGACTCGGCAGAATTGAAGTTAATTAGCGAATTTTACCAGCTGAAGATGGAAAATATGATGCGTTTAGGTAACCTCAGTAAATTAGATAACTGTAGTCTATATGTTATGATGTGTTCAAATGCCAACTAAAAAATTTGAGGGATATAAAATAGATGTGAGTGACTGAATTATAGCTTTTTAACTCAAACACTGCTCAGCTAAGACCACTCCAGTGGTCCATCCAAAGGGATTATTATCATTTTTCTGGTAATTTTTGGTTACTTTAAACTGTTGATATATTATTTTGTTATGAGAGCATCCTAGGATGGAAATAAATTAAAATACAAGACCTATAAGTAGTGTTCATGGTAGTGTGAAATTAATTAATGCAAAATAATCGTGATAATTGTAAAATCGCAATTATTTCTCTGACAATAATCGCACTAAGAAAATCTGTAATCATGACATCCCCAATTTCTAATGGAAAACACTGTGTCCTAACTACACTAATAACAGCCAGCATTAGGGGTAACATCAGCTTCGTTACGTTGATTCCTATTGTAGTATCGCACTGAGCTACTGCCCTATTCCATTTTTCCTCTGCTACTCACATTGAGATAGCCAAAGAACAAGTAAAGCAAGGGTGAACCAACAATCAGTCGGGCCGATTATTGGCACTGTTTGGTATTTTGCAGATTATCAGTGTGTCATTCTACCGATCACTGATGTGAATAATTAATCTAAAGATCAGCTACTTTGGCTCCTCTGCCTTTGCTCTCATTCACTCACATTCAAACCTACAGTATCCATGGAACACCAACATATCCCAGTGTTGAACAGTCCCTGTCCCAGTTTCAATCACCTGAAAGTCCCAAACAGTTCACCATGCTTGCATCATCAGCATCAGTGCTAAGGCTGCTGTTTTAGAAAACATCACTAATGCACCTCAAGTCAAAGTTCAGTACTGATTAGTCTGTACTTGTGTCAGTCAATCCCGGCATGTGGCTGTTAGCCAAAGTAGCCTAGCTCATCATACTGACAGGACCTGCTGCGCAACATCAGCCATCATGCACAAAAGAGAGTCAGCGTTTTCCAAAGAGCTCCATCAGAGTTATTTCTTTCAAAAAGAAGCAGGCAAAGAAAAAGCTGCATTTTTAACTCTCTGCAGACGTCCAGTTTCAGCTGACATACAAGGGAGGAGATGCCAACATATAAAGCCATATTAGAACATAAACGGGTAAAAACAAAGAATGTGTCACAGTTCAGGTCACCAACGGTGATAAATAAACAAGCATTGTGTTGGTTTTATACTTGTTTAATATGTTGAGACATGATTATCATTCGTTGCAGCAGTTTTATAACCTTGCAAAGCAGATGGATAGCCCGTTTCTGTGTTTCTTACTGGCAAATCCATCTTGCAAAGCTCCTTCTGAACAGTTTGGGCCCAGTTAGAAAGTGACAGGAAAGGGGTGCACAGATAGCCTTGCAGTCTGAGGTGCTGACCATGTACGTGGGCGGCCTGGGTTCATATCGAAACCAGCCTGTGGCCCTTTACCACATGTCTCTCCCCACTCTCTCCTGTTTCCAGCTCTATCCACAGTCCTCCTCTATAGAATAAAGGCATGAAAAGCCCAAAATAAAATGTACAACAAAAAAAAAAAAAAAAAAAAGGAAGAAAGTGACAGGATCAGCATTGAGGGGCACAGCAGAGTTGTGACGTAAGCAAGCAGTGACAAGAGGTTGGTGCAAGTATGGAGGGAGACATTAGAGTGGATGCTGCTAAAACACCAGTTTTACTAGAACTTGACAACATTTCTCTTTTAAAAGAGCAAAGAACAGCAGTGAGTTCTCTTCTTTTCAGAAAGTCGTGTACTGACATGTCTACAGTCGCCATGGTTCCCGTTATGATGTAGTTTTCTATGGAGTTTACTCCTCGGTAGCGGCGTACATCTAAGACGTCACGTGTTTTGTTGCTCTGATTGGCCCGTAAAGATGGGACAGAATGTTCATCCAACCACGTCTGAGTTTTCTTTTTTTCTCAGACGCTCTGCCCTTTCCCAAACGCCTTCTATGGGAGGTTTCCAGATGGATGTGTGAAACAAATCCATCTGGCATGTCAGGTTAGCAGTTTCTGTCTTGTTGAAAGACACTGATGAAAATCCAACTGGTCCATGAGATCACATTTGTGGATTTGTGCAGAAATAAAAGTGTCCTTATTTGAAGGTCTGAAATTATGGCCCCCCTATAATAGTAGTCTTTAGCAGTCTTTTTTACCCATGGCTAACAGAAAGCTGAAAGGACACAGTTTTAGAAAAAAAAAACGTCTGATTTATGGTTACTGTTTTAAGTAAGGGACTATTAGCCTTCCCTCTCTTCCTGCTTCTGCATTCTTCAGATACACACAGTAAAAACTGAAATCAACATTAAAAATCCCAGACAGCAAACAAGTCATCACTGTTAATTTAATACTGAGACTGAGTGAAAGAATGTGTTCCTGCCAAAACTGAATACATGACTGTAGCCTAAATGTTCCCTTGAATGTCAGCCTGCTTTTTTATTTGCCTAAATAAACCACAATCACAGTAAAACGAGAGTTTGTGTGTAAAAACTAAAACAATTTCCTTCTTCAGTTCTTTCTTCAATGACTCCTTACAGCTGAAACAGTCCTTCCTTTATTTTCTCAACTGAACTTTTAGAGAATATTTTTCTGTCACACGGATGTTTCATCCCCCACCATTCAATAAAAAGCCCACAATGCCTTGTTGTCTGAGATCTCCTCCGTCTCCCCCTGCTCAGCCAGAATGTCACTGTGTTTGTAGCTTAAGGCTTCATAGCTATCAGATAAAGGTGACATTTGACGGTTTTGGATTGTATTCAGGGCTTGTTATTGACACGCACCTGGAAGTCTCATCTGTGACACACAGATATGGAGAATAAATCCTTCCGTCAACGGGGAGAATAAATCATTGTTCCAGGTATGTTAGCCATTTTCCACAGCTTCTCTGCAGTTTTCAGATCTCTATCTGTCTTTATTACAGGAGATAAATTATGAATATGTGATGTAACCAAGCATTTACAATGAGCTTTTATAAAACATACTGACTTGTTACGTGCTGGTGATCATAGCTTAATGATAGCGATGTGTTAATTACTTTAGATCTGCTGTGATTTAAGGAGCCCTCTTGTCATGTACGCCCAGTGATTAGTCTGGTGTCGTTTTTCCTTTTTATCTCATTTCTCATGCCCGAATGAAAAACCAAACATTTCATCATTTGCATAATTGCCGGTGTAGACGTTTAGTTTTAAACGTCCATGAAGGGAAATCCTACAGGACATTTATGGAACACGGCTTTTCTTTTTCAGCACGTTAATGTGACTTCTTTTAATTCAATAATACATTACATAATAAATATTCATTAACACACCATTTCTACAAGCAGGCTGTCTTTTTTCATAGTTACAGCACGTGCTCCTGTATGGATCACTGCTCTGCAGGAGAAACAGACTAATGGTAAAATCCAATAATCTTGCTTAACCTTGCTCACTTTGCTACAGTCGCCTGCCAGCTTTTCATCGGTCGCATCAGAGAGAATGGGTCTTACCCACTTGTGATTTACTGATGATATCGATGCATGTGTGTTGGATCAGTAGCATTGTTGCTGACATTCATCATGGCAAACAGTTTCTTCATTTAGAGTTGAAAACTGTATAAAGCTATTTTGATTCTGATGCTGAAATGATTTATTTGTGCCACTTTAAACCCCTTTTACTACTATATCTAGCCATTTGTGCAGTTTTTTACTGCTTTTTACCATTTTTTTTACCCATTTCTCTCTTTACACATTTTAAACCATTTTTTGCCACATTTACCCCATTTTTGCATCTTTTAACCTTCTTTCACAAGCTTAGTTTTGCCATTCGTTTGCATCTTGAAAGACCCTGTAAAGTGAAATCCAAAGTTTAGTCTTAACACACCAGATATGTTGGAATAACACTGAGAGCTACATGTGACTGAATTTTGGATTGAGACCTTTAGAAAATTTTTCACCTTCCTGGTTTTGTTTGATGTGGGCGGGGCCAATAGTAGGGAATGACCCCGCCCCTCTAACACTACAATCTAAAATCACAGAGCAGTTCATCTCAGTCCAGTCTGTTGTTAGCTGATCTCACTGCCTTTATTGAAAGTTAACAGTCAGTTAAATGCTGTGTTTCTGTCCATTGTGAGGTAAATTTACCAAATCTATCAGCCACAGTGGTCTATGGATCATTTAAAGTTTCATAACAGAGATTTTAGCCAGAAAACAGAATTTGTCTCCTCTTCTAAGGTCAACAAGAGGTCAAGAGGCAGGATAATGGTGTGAGTGCTTTCCTCAATTCAGATTGTATCATTTTTTTTAATCTGAGAGGATCCTGAGTGGGCGTGGCTTCATCTCATTCAACAGACACGCCCACACCATCCTGGAGCAGATTTTACTGCCTCATTTTTCATGATTTTGAAGCTTAATTTTATAAACTTAGAGATGTTTGATTTGACTGAAATTTGACCTGGGGGTTCATAACACAGTGGGCTATCATACAACAAACCTAAATACAGATCTATTTTCACTTTACATGCTCTTTATACCCACTTTTGCTTTTTTTCCTAATTATTAAATTACTTTTCCCCTGAAATTGTCTCAGTTTCTTCTTCTTTATGTTCTGGCATCCAGGTGTTAGTGCCCATCATGGCTTAGCTATAAAGTCTAACATTGCTCTAACCATGAAGTGGTCAGTCAGTGTGCCATTCCACTCCCCCATGTACGCAGGCGGCCCGGGTTCAAATCCAGCCTGTGGTCCTTTACTGCACGTCTCTCCCCACTCTCTTCCCTGTTTCTGAGTCTATCCACTGTCCTCCTCTATCTAATAAGGGCACAAAAATAAATCTTAAAAAAAATATATTATCAAAAACATCATTCTGTCCTAAGAAAAGGAGTTATTTTCAAAAGGACATATTGTATTTTACAACGGGGTTAAAGAAATAACATTAATTTTTGTTTCTCTGAAAAGAGTGGTGTTTATTCATGTTCAACATTTAACAGCATAAAATGGGGTCATAGTTGACTGAATAGAGACAATAAATACAGAACCACAAAAAATGTAAAAGTTGAACTATGAAGATTATGATTTTAGAGTTAGTATCCTTATGGATACGAGAGTAGGAAATGTAACTTCAGACTTTTGCCGTATTTTATTACATGAAGCATGGTTAAGCAGTTTTTTAAGTGTTTTTTTCCTCGGTTGTAAAAAGGGACCAGAAATCAGAGATAAATTGGTCAACTGAAACATAATCAAAGTAGCATAATCTCTGCATGCTTTAGTTTAATCCTTCCACATTTAAAGAGAGCAGGGCAGAGGTGCTTACACTATCATGAGTCTGATTCAGCATCCCAGACAGTTAATCAAAGATGTTAACATTACCAGAATACAGTGGGTGTGATCTGGAACTATTTAAGCTGCATTTGTGGGCCTTCATGCTTTTATTGATAAAGGAGGGCCGTGGATAGAGTCAGAAACAGGGATGAGGGGTGGGGGGCAGGCCAGACTTGAACCCAGGCCGCTCTGAACATGGGGAACAACCTAACCGCTAGGCCTTCTGGACGCCTGGCTTTTTTTTTTTTTTTTTTTTTTACACAGTTACTTATAAAGGAATAAAGTTAAATCAACAAAACGTGTGAAGTAGCTCCCAGTAGCCTTTTTGCACTTGATCTCTTGACATTTGGTATATGATCTTACATCCATCAATACCGCTTATCCTGTTGGGGGTCTCAGGGGTGCTGGAGCCTCTCCCAGCTGTCGTTGGGTGAGAGGCGGGGTACACTCTGGACTGATCGCCAGTCAATCACAGGGCTGACATATAGAGACAGACAACCAGGCACGCTCACATTCACACCTACGGCCCATTTAGAGTCACTATTTAACCTAACGAGCATGTTTTTGGTGGTGGGAGGGAGCAGGAGTACCTGGAGAGAACCCATGCATGCACAGGGAGAACATGCAAACTCCACACAGAAAGGCCCTGACCATGAAGCAAACCAGGAACCTTCTTGCCATGAGGCAACAGCGCTAACCCCTGCACCGCTGTGCAGCCCCATGGAAGAGTGACTACTTATAGGCTACTGTCTGTAAAAGTACAGAGCTCAACAAATGTATTAGACCACCTGTCATATTTGTCTCAGAGACCATCCAGCATCATGAAGTGCTTTAATGCAGACTCTTTCATTTTCAGCCAGCTCTCCACGTTTTACCATTTTGAACAGGAATTTCAAACTGAATTCACCCAAATTTGAGCCGGCTCACTGGGCTTCTCTGAGAAGTCAGAAATGAATCAAGCATAACATTCAAGCACTAAAACTCATTTTTCTGTTCACAAATGCAAGTACATAACTATAATTTGACAAATTCATCAAGAAATAATAATGTGCTTTACTATTTTTTCAGTTTTTTGTAAATCAGTAAATTTGAAATTCATGAATAACAGTAATAATTCTATTTTAGCATTAAAAATATCATTTGGGTTAAAGAGCTTCTACATATTGGTGTATTAATCATTGCAGAAACATAAAAAATGATTTTGGTAATTACCAATGCTGTAAATTTAGGGCAGCTGTGGCATAAACCTTACTTTGGTTAGGGTTAGGGTGGTCTAATACATTTGTTAAGCACTGTACATTCTTACAATACAAATAGAAACAGAACTGTTAAAACTCAATAAAGACAACTGAGGTGAGCGGCAACAAGAATGAAGCGGTAGCGCTCAAAAATCCCACCCACATAATGTCCAGATTTATTATTGGTTTAGCTGGGTGTCGAATATTTCAGCCAGACTTTACTTTCTTTTCCTGTCAGATCTCCAGTGTATCAGCTGGATTAAGTCAGGATGAGCTGATGTACAAATTCAGCTGGAAATATTTAGGAAAATGTACCACCAGCATGTGGGAAGAGTTGTGATGTTTATTTCAAAGATGTAGCGCTAGATTGATAGGTGGATGGTATCAGACTGTTTTCAGCCTGCTCAGACCTGCAGGTCCTCACAGACATGACTGATTTTGTCTAGACAAACTGTTTTATGTCATGAACACAAATGCTGCAGCTACACACTGAAGCTAACATATCAGCAGCCCACTAACCAATCTAAAAGCTTCCAGACCTTTCATTTAAACTGTGGTTTCTGAGCTCTGACTGGACACTTGCTGTTTGAAAAACTGTTGATTCCTAACAGCCTGAAGTCATCTGCATACAGCCAGAGCTCACCTACTAAAGTAGCTACCTCTCTGCCATTAGTCAGCCTCTAACTGAAAAACTTTTCCATTATTAGTCACTGATTCTGCTGCCATGGGCCAGCCCAGCACAGAGACCATCAACTGACCTCTGTGGAGCCATATCTCTCTTAGATAGATGCCCCTGCCTGTTTTAGTCGATATTTTCACATAAAAGGAATGAGTTTGAAGTTCAGTCACGCAGGTTTATGATGCAGCAGTCATAATATGGAGTTTAAAAGGGCTTTAAAATCAGGTATTCATCCCTGTTTTTTCCATTTGCATCCAACAAAGACAGCAGATACTCCAAGGGAATGGAAAGCAAAGGGAAGATGAAAGAATTTTTTGTAGAGGGTTGTGAGTTTGTAATTTTGCCGGCTTGTGTCGGTGAGTGATGGCTTCATTTTTTTTTTACCCGGGGAGAAACGGTGGCTTGTCAGCAGCCTGATGTGTTTCACTTGAGCTGATCTGATATGGGGGCCAGGGCCTTCTCATGGGCGACAGATTAGTTTCTCCTGCGCTGGTGTCATGAGCAGACACTGAGTAGATACGGGAGCGGGCTGAGAGATGCCTCTGACGGATGACAACCATTCCAGGATCCTTATTGTCTCTCTGTTTTTCTGTCCAGTTCTCCCTCCCTGCAGTCAGGACTCTCTTTTTCTGTTGACAACTCACCGCTTATCAAGAGAGAAACAAGGCTAGCTGAGCCATGAAGTGAACGCACAGTTAGGTCAAGTTACACAACTCAGAGTTTTTTGGGCCATCTAAATCTTGGAGGCATAGCTGTCCTCTCTTTCTTAACTTTGACTTCAAACAGCTGCATTGAACTTTTACCAGATTCCAGAAGTGAACAGCTGGAAATGTTGAGTATAACTGAGAAAGAAAAGGACTTCACTGATGTAAAACTAGGACTGTGGCATATGATTGTGGAATAAAGCCTCTAACATTAAAGAATGGGACACACTCTGCTGGTGATGGTGGAGGTGGAGTAAGCGAGTAGGCAGAAAATGAAAGCTCTCTGACAAGAAGGAGGCAGGCTGCATAATAATTAGTCTAAAAGACGGATTGATCAGTGGTTATAAAAGGTCTGAATCTGGCAAACCATCATTAAAAGTTGGTGACTGTGTAAATCTGAAACACAAAAATGTTAGCAATGACTACTTGCATACAAACGTACTTCAAGATTATGAAAATGACTGATATAGAGATTTTAACATTAATGTGCAGAACTTCAGTCCTGTGTTAATCAAGGTGATGGCTTTTGACCAGTGGCTGTGATACTGTACCAGACCAGAACACGCCAGACTATACCATGGCTGACATACGATGGTGTGATGCATTACCATTGGATACTATATAAAATAAAATACAATACAATACTGGGAACAATATGACCATAATCTGTGTATCATTCGTTCATTTAATATTTGATTGATAATTGAATAACAAATACATGAAAAATGGCTCATTGTTCAGTTTTCTGCTTTAAAAACCAAATCAAATAATGAAAATGCTCTTCATTCTCTAGTTTTCATTCCTGAAACGAAATCAAATAAACAGGAAATGATGCGTCTTTTTAACTTTTGCTATTTATGTTGGGATCAGAGAATGTAATATGAAAAAACAGCTGTAAGCAGTCAATTTGATTGAAACATTGATTTGTGTAACCTGGTGCAGGTGTTGTTCTCAGAAAAGCATCCTGAGAATCACACGACCATCGCTGAGGAGTTCACACTTCCTGTGATGATATACTGGACCACAAACGCTGGCACTGAGTTAGGGTGCACTCACACTAGGCAATCTGTATTGTGCCTGGGTACGTTTGAGCCTAAAAGTCCAGTACGTTTGACCAACATGAGTACACTCTTCCGTGCTTGGACGCGGCATGCTTCCCTGGCTCCGGCATGGAAGGACCAAAAGCATGGCACGAATACACAAGGAGCACAAGTGCTGGGAACGTGACTTAACTTGGTGTTTGTGTTCCAGTATATCATTCCAGGAAGCATGAACTCCTCAGCGATGGGCATTAATAGCAAAAGTCAAAAAGATGCATAATTTCTTATTTATTTGATTTCATTTCAGAAATGAAACTAGAAAATGAACCATTTTTTCATTATTTGTTATTCAATTATCAATCAAATATTAAATGAACGAATGATACACAGATTGACCAGGTACAAAATAAAGAGATATATTATGATAACACATTGAATTTGATACGACAGAGTTTAATACCATAAAGAACTTTATAATTTAGAATGTGAAAAAATACAAAAACAATTGATATGATGTGATGGGATATGGTGCAGTACGATACTATATGACAAGTTACTTTACAGAACAGTGTGACACGACAGGATATATGACATGATACAAAATGATGCAGTGATGCAGAACCATATGATACAATACAGGATAAAGTACAATACAAAATAAAATAGGATAAAAATATTGATTCCTGCACAGTACCATACCGTACAATGCCTTACAATCAAGGACATGATACACTCAAAAATGATTCTAGGCCTTAGTAATGGTTAAGCCTTTTTGGGGGGTAAAGTTTAAGTAAATTAGATTAAATCAAATGTTATTTCATTATTAGAGCTAAAGAAAATTTAAATATGCTTCACATAAACTCAAAATCGTTCTGAGCAGGGCTGAAACAGAGAGGTTTTTAGACATGCAAAAATCCAATACCAGAGTGTTTTTTCAGCAACAAACTTCACAGGCATGTTTTGGGGAACCCTGAAACTAGAATAAAGAGGTCTTAAAGGGGTAAAATATGTCACCTTTAAACAACAGCAGAGAAATTGCCAGCCTTGTCGATGATGGTCTTGTTTGCTTTTATAGTTCAGTATCATTATAAGTCTGATTCATAACCTGCTAAAATATATTATTGAAACTTTAGGCTCACGATTTCTTGAATTTTCTCTTTAAACTTCATTTCAATGGCTATACTAGTGAAGAGAGTATGCCTCATTTCTGTTAATAAGGATGTTGACTTTATAGTTTTACACTTTTTGGGGTCTTAATATATACATTTAATGAATAAAACATATAATCAGTGCTGATGTAAATATCCTCATATTAGCAGAGGGCAGCACAGATGATTGTTTAATAATCAGTGAGGCAAAGCAGCTGGCCAGAATACTTCTTTTGTCTGCACAGGGACATGGTGATATTCCCTGAACATCCTCATATGTTATGATATTGCTGCATCTCTTTAGTGCAGCGTCTTTTATTATGAAAGTGTTGATTCAAAGACCTTCTAATCCTCTCTCCCTCTCTCTCTCTCTGTCAGTTATGCTTCAGTTTAATACATAACCCCTGCCCTTGCCCAGATTACTGTCGAATGAAGTTCACCACCTTGTTGCAATTATCCTCGACACCAGATTTGCAGAGTGCCATTGTGCGGCCAATGGCACGCTGCCGGTCTCACATTTGCCTCCAATATGACTCTTGTAGAGTGGCACAGATTGTGAAGATGTAGAGTAAACAAATTAGAGAACCAGCGTGGGCGATAGAGGAACACAACTGCCAGTCAGATAAAATACTTTGTTGGCACAAGTCTCATTTTGCTCAACATGTCTTTTTAAAATCAAAAGGTCTTATAAGCATCGTATTAGAAGTTTTGACACCTTTTTTTTTTTACTTTATTGCCTTAATTTGTGTATTAATGGGCAATTAACATCACAAAGGAAAAGAAAAACATCTTGAGATTGGGCTTCATTTATCATGTATCAAGAACACTGTCTGAATATAGAGCACAAATGCTTTTCACAGAGGTAAATCACTTCCAAAGTTGAAAACAAATGAATGAATAAAAAACATACACATATATTAATCAAATAATGTTAACAATTCAAATATAATTGGACTGATAAGGGTACAAGCATTTTAACCAAGATACTCAGTAACTGGTGTCCATAGCAACATAACTCAAAAAGCTGTGGACAGATTTTGATGAAATTTTCAGGAAATATCAGAAATGGCATCAGGAAGAACTGGTTAGATTTTGGGAGTGATCCGGATCACCGTCTGGATCCAGGATTTTTTTACTATTAATGGCAGAGGTCTGTGCTGTTACCACTTCACACCAGGAGATGGCGGACATGAGTAACTTCAATCCCAGCAGCATTTTTTGGTGTGTTTCTATTCAAAGTTTTGGAGTTCACAGAGTTTGAAAGACGCACGCCTGGTTGAGGAGCCGAGTCGGAGCGTAACAGAGAGAAAGACAGTGAATTGTAGCGAGAATGCTGGGAGGAATAGAGGAATATTCACCCTCTGCCATGGCTTCCAGTCGTCCAGTGAGACCATGGGTGAGACTGTCAGTGCATCTGTTGGCACCAGCAGGCAATGCTTCCACCATGACAGTCCACCCGTAGCGAAGCCAGTACTTTGCCTCACCATGTTTCCACCCCACTGGGGAGGGAGTGATCGGCGAATGCTGTGGTGGGGGGCACATGGGGACAGATCCAGGAATTTTTTAAAGGATTCTTCACTATTGGGAGATAGGGCTAATGGCGGAGGTCTGTGCTCTCCGAGTGCTTTTCTAGTTGCTGGGATTGCTTTTGGGGACAGAAGTTTTTAATGGTGTTCTGAAGAACCTCACTTTGACCTTCCAGTTGAATTCTTTCCAGAGTTGGCTTCTTGACATTTGAAACAAATGTTTTCCCATGATTCATCATCTAATAGTGTATTTAGTTCCAGTTCTCATATTAATGGGCTGCCCAGTAATAAAATGTAAGGTTAGGTTAGCCTTAGACCTCTTTTCTCCTTTGCTAGCATCAGTACTTTCAGCCGTATTCTTGGTCTTCTGTTTAGCCAGATGAATTTTGATATTAGTTTTTCTAGCAGTTTAGATATGGATTGTGGTACTAAAACAGGAAGGGACTGAAATAAAAATAGTAGTCGTGGTAGAATATTCATTTTTACTGATTCTATTCTACCAAAGAATTACAAGAGGAGTATGTCCCATCTACTTAAGTCCTTTTGAATTTCTTTAATCAATTCATCATAATTAGAGGAAAATTGTTGTGTGTTAGTAGGGCCCTATGATTTTCACGTTAACAGAATCACGGACAGAAATGCAGAATTGGCCGATAAAAACGGAATTTACAATTTAATCGTGGAAATTGAATGAATTTGACTGAAATGCTGTGTTTTCTTAGAAAGAGGAACGTAGATCCGGGAATATGTTCCGGGGGACACTAAAGCGGGGCACAACTTGCGCCTCACTTCACAAACACTCACCCTGCCCCCTCCTAAACAGTAACAGCATGTCAGAGCAGCTGCACGAAACACCAGCAAACATCACACAGCTCGACATGGGGCAGTACAGGGCGACATAATGTTGAACCTACAAGAAAACTCATCCTTGCTTCGAGTTATTTTACCTCACCACACCAGAGAGTCATGGAGAGAGGTGTGTCTGAGTGCAAGGCACACAGATGAAATCACAACTTGAAGACCTGCTCACCCCTCGAGGGTATCAAACTCGAGTCGGACGGACCCAAGATTTTATGAAGTTCTGTTGTCTAAATAATGTTGCTTTCAAGTATCAGTTAGCTGAATAATTTCTCCTGTAAATACTGTAGTTCCCTTTGGTCGCTTAATGAGCCAACACGTGTCTGTGTTAACGTAGCGGTCTGATATGAGGAAGACGGACAGACAGCGAGGATGAAGATGATAAGAGGAAAATTACAGTCAGGAGTAGAACATAATGCAGCATCAAACTGCATGGACTGTAACAGACTGATAGAGTAAAGAAAAGTTTAGGTAACAGGTTTACTTTTAACCATTTATCTTTAATGTGACCTTCTTATTTAGTTAGTATCACTCTGTGTCTGAGAGAACAGAAGGATTTCTTCATTTACATTAGAAACATCAGTTAGGATGTGATTATACACCTAGATGTGTCTGAAAATGTTGGAAATATCTGACTGTTTCACTTGTTATAGTTATTTTATATCAGGGTTATTTAAACTGTGGCTCTAGGGCCAACTGTGGCCCTTTGTCTATAAATTTAAGTTTATTTCTATTTAATTAGTGAACATTTGATTCATTTACATAAACAAGACACTCTTTTTTAAGGTGAAATTAGTGGAAAGGTTAAAAATTCCAAACAATTAAAACTGAAAAAACAGAATCTGGAAAAAAATAAAACAGATTTCATTGGGCCCTATGTCTGTAGGCATGAGGTTAACACCAAGATATCTGCATCCCTGTTTGGACCTCCTAAAGGAGACCAGATCTAATTGGGAGGGCCGCTCCCCACAATCGTCATGGCTTCAGATTTGTTTGTATTGATCTTAGAGCCCGACACTATGCTGTACTCATTAAGACTATGAAGGAGGGCAGGGACAGAGGTAGCAGGATTTTCCATTAAATTAAAACATCATCAGCAAAGAGGGCCAGTTTGTGTTGATCATTTCATTCGTCACATATGAGGGGTTTGGATCTTATCAGTTTGGCTAAGGGTTCAATGCTTCATGCAAACAAGGAAGGTGACAAAGCATCCCCTTGACACGTTCCAAGTCCAAGATAAAAAAATTCTGAGCAATGCTGGTTAGTTCTGACTCTGGATCTGGGATTTTTATAAAACATCTTAATCCAATCAACAAAAGTTTTGTTGAAACCCATACAGCTGAGAGTTCTTTCTAAAAATGCCCAGTCAACCCCATCAAACTTCTTCTCAGCATCTAAGCTGAAAAGCATTGACGGGTTTTCCTTTTAACTGCAGCTGATTGTAGATTCAGGGCCTTTCTTACATTGTTAGTTCCTTGTCTGTTATTAATGAAACCTGTCTGATCTGCTTTTACAAGTTTTCTGACACCTCCTTTTAATCAGGTTTAAACATCAAGAATTACAAAACAGCCAGGAAGAGATCCTAGGTCTAGCTTGTTTTTCTGTTCTTCTGTACTGGTTCCCTTTCTGCTATATCCCAACAGTCAGAAAGGATTCTACCTCAGACTGCAGAGTCCTGTGGTACTTCAAATTACCAGGAAGAAGGAAATAGCTGCTGCTCTGATGGAAGCCAGTTTTCATAGGTAGAGAAAAATCAATTTTGTTTGCGCTGTTTGTTGGCAATTTCAGCTTGTTGGAGTTGGCACATTCTCTTAAAAAGCATCCACAATTACGACAAACACGCACACTTGAAGCTCACAAACGCAGCCGGCAACACCAGCTGGTATTCTGTGTTACCTGTGATTGCCTTTGGAGAGGGAGAAAGGGAGAAAACTGGTCTTGAGTCTTCTTGTGAGACAGTTCCTTTTATTCTGTTCAGCCACATAAAACTAACAAAAAGCTGTGCAAGAGCTGCTGTTCAAGTGTGCCAGGAAGAAGTTCAGCAACTCAGAAATCTTACAATTAAAAAACACATTCTTATAAATGTATTAAAGTTAAAATATGTTGAAACTCAATTAAAGTTCTTGTGAGGAGTTTTAGGTGCTTCTGACCAGTGTTAGCTGTAAGGCACACTGTAATGACATTACATTTTTCAGTAACTCAGTAGTGTAACACGTTACTGCTCGTCACTTGTGTGACTGAAAATCCTCCAGCTATGTGTAAAACAGGAGCTGCAGAAAACAAATCACCTACCTCTCTTTGCTGCGCGCTAACCCAACACACACTGATTCAGGTGAGGGACACATTAACGTGAGGAGGAGGAGGGAGAAGAGGAAAATGTAGATTTATGATGTTAAAAAAAGTTTCTTTTAGTTTCCTGAACTTTTCTGGCACAGTTGCAGAGATCCACATGCAGCTCTGGAGCTGAAGTTTTCCCACCCCTGCACTGGGTCCTGTTTGGAACATCACTTCTAGTGTTGACATCACTCACGTAGCCTTACGCCATTTACTGCATGAAATAGTGCCATTACATTAGATTCCACTAATGTGGGAATATGTGAGGTTTAGTGTAGTTTTTAGATTTAGAATTTGATTTTAGTGTCATAAACATTTAATGTTTTGTTTTTCAGTTAAACTCATGGATGGTATTGCATCTCAGGGCTCTTTGGATCACTGAACTCAATCTCAGACACCTGTGATCATTAGTTTGCCAGATGAACCCAACTAAAGGAAAACTAATAAGGACGTTCCACATTATTAAGCAGGCCACAGGTTTCAGCAACATGGGAAAGAAAAAGGATCTCTGCTAGTTCTCTGCTAGACAAGGAATGAAAACATGAGATATTTCATGAAACTTCAGCGTGATCATCGTACTGTGAAGACATTTGTTTACAAATCTTTGAATTGTATGGCACCTCAATACCTTTCTGGCCTGCTCACAGGCTGTAATCCAGTCAGATTATCAGATCTTCAGATATGGGCCTCCTTAATGTACCTAAAGTTAGAGGTAAATCTGGTGAAGGAGCATTTAGTTATTACGGTGCTGTCCTATGGAACAAGCTGCCGGCTGACCTGAGAGCTGCAGACACTTTCAGCTCTTTTAAGAGTGCTCTGAAAACTCTGCTTTTCTCTCGTGCCTTTAACTGTTAGACCTGCAGTATTTTTGCATTTTTGGATATGTTGTCCTGAAAGAAAGAACAACATAAGCTGTATTGTATATGTGTATTCTGTGTTTATGTGTGTGTGTGGGGGGGGGTTGTTCAAGTTTTTATTGCTTTTACTGTTTGTTTTTATCTTGTGTAAAGCACATTGAGTACATTTGTATGAAATGTGCTATATCAATAAAGTTGAATTGAAAAAAAATTGAATAAAATTTGTGACTGATTCAGATCACAGATGGGTTCATGCAGATAAAGGCATAATGAGGAAGGTTTCTGACAGACAATTTCACCAGATTAAGAGAGCAGCTGCTAAAATGCCATTACAAAGCAGCAAACAGGTATTTGAAGCTGCTGGTGCCTCTGGAGTCCCACCAACCTCAAGGTGCAGGCTCCTCCAGAGGCTTGCAGTCGTGTATAAACCTACTATTCAGCCGCCGCTAACCAATGCTCACAAGCAGAAATGGTTGCAGTGGGCCCAGAAATACATGAAGACTCGTTTTCAAACAGTCTGGTTTACTGATGAGTGCTGTGCAACCCTGATAGATGGAGCAGTGGATGGTTGGTGGATGGCCACCATGTCCCAACAAGGCTGTGACGTCAGCAAGGAGGAGGCTGAGTCATGTTTTGGGCCAGAATAATGAGAAGAGAGCTGGTGGAACCCTTTAGGTTCCCTGAAGGTGTGAAAATGACCTCAGCAAAGTATATAAAGTTTCTGACTGACCACTTTCTTCCATGGTACAAAAAGAAGAACAGTGCCTTCTGTAGCAAAATGATCTTCATGCATGACAATGAACCATCTCATGCTGGGAAGAATCCCTCTGTGTCATTGGCTGCTATGGGCGTAAAAGGAGAGAAACTCATGGTGTGACCCCCATCCTCCCCTGACCTCAACCCTAGTGAGAGCCTTTGGAGCATCCTCAAGTTAAAGATCTATGAGTAATGCAGAGCATGCAGTGCCAACAAATAGGAGAGAAATAGAAACTGTGCAGATGCTTCAGAGATTTTCTATTTTTTCCTTCATTTTGTGGAGAAAAAGGAGGAAAGTAAATAGAGTATTTTCTGCTTTTTTAAATTATTATTAACTGACATAATACTTTTGTGGTAACCTTATCTGCCAGATAGACGGTTTCACATATCCATTGTATGGGATATGTATCACCATCCAGGCAACCATCCATGTCTGTATTTGGGAAGGGCGGAACCTTTGGAAAAAATGTTGGAGGGTGATGGGCAACTGTTCTGTCTGTTTCGTTTATAACTAACTCGAAATTTACTAAATTTAGAATGAAATTTTGTCTAGTTCTGATAAAACAGCAACGTTGGCTATATCTGAGCTAATAGCTCCACTGGCAGCCATTGTATACCAGCATACAGTGCAACCAGACTGTCCATCAATACTGCAGACTTAAGCTGAGGCTAGCTGGGAGAAAAGCAGCAACCTCTTCTCTAAAGCGCTCAGTGCTGATCTCTGCTCCTCTTGTAAAGAAATGTGGTCCTGTTCTGATAAAACCTGCTTCTATAGCTACAACTACACAACTAAACCCCACCCGTAGCTAACACCCCAGTCTCCTCAAAAGATGCTGACAGGTCCATGCTTTCTCAGACCAGGAACAAGCGTTTCAGACTGGAGCTTTGCAGGATGGATCTACCTGATGAAAGACATGGAATCTGGTCCATCAGCTCTGCAAATTCACTTGTGCAAAAACTAACTGAGAACAGATTACTTTATTTGCAAACTGTTGCATAACGTTGCTTGTTACAACAAAGAAGAAATCTGATTTCTCTAAAGCCGGGTGTACTCTGTGCAATTTTCCTCCGATTCAGTCACGAATTTTGAATCGTACGACTCACTTTGGAGTTGGGCCAACTTTCAGTTGGGTCAGGTATCGTTTGTCATGCTCTGTACGACGGCTGACCCCAGCCCCACGATGACCCGACGAGCTGCTCCTGCCTGGGCAGATGGCATGTTCGATATTTTGGTAGTACGACTCAAGACACTCCCACAGTGAGAGCAGAAACACGAGCAGAATAAACAACTTTGGGGGATTTTTTTCCTTTGTTAACTGTCAGACAAATCCTAAGTTACCATGACAACAGCTGGAATGACTTCCTGATTACCCCACCCCTATATGATAGAGGAGATATTCCTACCTGCAGACCTGCAGCTGACACGGATGGTGATGCTGTATGTGTGTATGGGATAGATGGAGGTAGCGGGAGAGAGAGAGAGAAAATGACTGGAAACACCTCACCCTCAGTGTGTGAGACTTTTTATAAAGGAAACTCCATACAGTGTAAGCACATAAATTGTGCACAATGATCCTGCATCATAGGTGATTCAGTCACACAGTATGAGTTGACATTTTGCCACAACTGGTGTACACCCGGCCTGACAGATACTTAGTGGAGTGTTATCCCTAACGCTGGCTATACATCACTAGTTGGTACATCATAGACCCAAACAGCAGATCAGTGCTCTGCATGTGGTGGATTACGTCAGTGGTGCACCAAAGTCACTGAAACAAAGCGAAGATGAGAATTTTCTCAATATTGCATACTCTTCCTCACGTTTTGTCTTAAAAATACTGGTTATGTGAGTTATATGACTGTCAACAGCTATGTAGCCTAGCTCCTTATAATGACAAGAACTTCAGAAATACTGAACTATCCCTTTAATGGGCTTTACATTGCAGCTATTTTTTACAATGTTTTTTTCCTCTCTTTAAACCCAGGTGTTGGCTTAAGTTCACTTTTTCAATGCAAAAATCAGGTTTAGGTGACTTCAAAACTGCATGTGGTAGGCATTCCATCACAGTAAATGTTTAGTCCGCTTAATTTTCTCATCAAAGTCGTGTCGTTGTTGCAGTTTGGAGCAGCAGGGATCTCTGCAAACACTTTTGTTTATGGTGTGTTCAAGGACAAATTGTCAATCAGAAGCCAAAATTCAGGCAGAGCAAAAAAAATAAAAAACAGATAATAAGAAAACATAGACACTTAAAAACAATAACAATGTTTGAAGGGATTTTTATGTCTTTGAATATTACTCTCTGTCAGCTATTTGAAATGTGGCTTTTGGGATTTTGGCAGTGATGGAAACAGTGTGTGATTTGAAGTTAATGGTGTAGAAATGCTGCCATAAACTTGAGTTTCTCCAACTGCAAATCCCTCTTAACATTAAGCCATGCACCACAAAGCAAACAAATTTACATGCAGAAGGTCTTGAAGAAACCAAACAACCTGATATGAAGTCTAGCTTTGAGTTCCCTTTTGAAGTAAAGCATCTCTTTACATTCAGGGTCTTTCTCATTGGTATTTTTTAGCATGCACATTTTTGTCTCTTTTCTATTTGTGCACCAGAGTTTTTGCAGATGAGCACTGATCCCTCGTCCTCTTCAGGGTCTGGGTTTTAATCTCACACTAACAAACTTTTAATTAGCTCCCGCACAAGGATTTTCCTCTGAAGGGTTTCTGGGTCAACTGCTGCTTTTCAGACCTCAGATGATCTCAGGGAGGACGGTCATAGAGACTTTGTTCTACGGCAGTATTTGGCACAACGCATGCACATACATTTCTTAAAGGTGAACATGTGTAGGAACATGCATTTAAGACTCAGTTCAACTCTGAAAATTTGATCTGTTAAGCCAGTGCTTCTCAACCTTGGGGTCAGGACCCCCTTTGGGGTCGGAGGGCACTAAGAGGGGGTCTCCAGATTCCCTTAAAAAACCAAGAATATTTTTAGAATTCCACTGTTGCCACTATACACCAATTTTGCCAAATTTTAACCAGTTTTCATCATTTTTTCCCTCAAATTTTAATACATTTTTGCCATTTAACACCTATTTTTGCCATTTTAAACCCTTTCCACCCCTTTTTATGCTTGTTTTTGCCACTTCTAATCAAATTCTTGCCACATAAGCCAAATTTTGCCTGTGTTAACCCATTATTGATACTATTTACCCCATTTTACCACTTTTTATTCCCAATTATTTCCATTTTAACCACATTTCACTAATATGCTCATTTTTGCCAGTTTGACCAATTTCTGCCAATATCTGACTATTTTTTCTTTCTCAGTTAGCACTATTTTGCCAGTTTATATTGGTTTTCTTCCCATTTCAACAGATTTCCACCCATTTTTGCCAATTTAAAGCCTTTTCAGACACTTTCTGACTACCTTTTATCACTATTTATGCCCATTTTTGCCACTTTAACCCAATTTTGCCTCTTTTTTTGCCACTTCTAACCCATTTCTGCTACTTTTAAGATCCAACTTCATGACCTTTCTACCATTTTTTGCCATTATTAACCCATTTTTTGCCATTTTTAACCCAATTTAATCCTTTCATTTTAACAAAATAGATATACATTTTTAAGAAGGCTATATACTACACAAATGATTTAAAAAGGGATTAATTTCATTGATAAGAGTGGTTATTTTTTCAGGTTAAATATAAAATATGGATATCACAGCTTAACTCTACAAAAGACCAGTGATACTCAACACGTGGCTCTTGAGCCACATGTGGCTCTTTGTGATGATTTGTGGCTCTTTGGTGTCTTAATTTGAAATATTATTCCCCCAGAAAACCTTAGATAAAGGGAAACTATGAGCTAAGAAATTATCCATTGCAAGTCACATTAATCAGTTTGAATCACCACATTAATACAGCTGGCTTTATTTTCAACCTTTATTTTTGTCTGTATATTTCCATTGCCCTTATTTGCAATTTTTGCCGATTTTTCCAATATTTTTGCCACTCTTAATCCATTTTTACTGCTTTAAGCCCCCTTTTGCCTTTTTTTTTTGCCACTTTTTGCCCACTTTTACTACTTCCATCCCATTTTTGCCACCAGTTTCTTGCCTCTTTTATCCTGCTTTTTGCCATTTGTAATTTTTTTTTCCCTTTTTTGCCACTTGTCGCCCATTTAAGCCGCATTTTGCCATTACATTCCACTGTCTTCAGCATTCTTACTAGTCATTGCTGCTTTTTGACCATTTTTCCCACATTTTTGCCCATTGTGCACTCATGGCCATTTTTTGCCAAAGCTTTCCCCTTTATCCCCCCTTATGGGCAGCCTTGTCTGCACATGACTTTTCTAGAATGTGCATTGCTGTGTCCAACCACCTTCAGGTACAGTGGGGGTCCCGGTCTCTGAAACCTTTATTTTGGGGGTCACGGGCTGAAAAGGTTAAGAATCTCTGTGTTAAGGAAAGTGAGGAGAAATGGGAACTAAAAACACATTGTGAATCTGGGACAGTCTGCACCACCACAAAGTCTCAGTCTTAGTGTGGTCCAGTGATATTCTGATGTTGGTAAAACTTTGTGTTCCCATTTAAGTGCTTCAGGTTCGAGATTTTCCAGTCCTTTATCTCTGTAGTCCGTCTTTTTTTCATTGGTTTCTTTCCCACTTCTTTCACTGTTTTAGTGTCCTTACAGTTGCCTGTACAGCGCATCAGATTGCACAGCATTGCGTGTCTGTGTGGCCTCAGAGTTCCTCTATTTCCCACACATGCATGCGCCTATATTCTCACACACTCACAGAAGTTTGTTTACAGTGTGTTTTGCCTTTGAGCAGGGTGTAAGGTTGAGCAACGGGAGGGAGGGAGGAGGGAACTTCTTTCATGTCCTAGTTTCCTTTTGCAGCGGGGACTGTTGGATGGAGCGCTGCGTTCTTCTTTAGTTTTCGGCTCAGGCTCGCCTCGTCGGGGAGAGCAAGGATTAATTCTCTCCGGCTGTGTGTGGTTCTTGTGTGGATCGATACACCCAGTCGCTACCTATTTGAGAGGGAGGGCAACACGCTGTTTGTTTTGGCGGCAGGAGGGCGGCCCCTGTGGAATAGCATTAACAATACATACCTCAGAGGAGTCTCAGGCAGGAGCTTGAGCAAGCAAAGTGAGCAAAGTGGGCGCTAGAATAATTGAGTGTCCATGCTTGCTTTGCCTCATACTAATATTAGATCTCAGATTAGTCTCTTGTAATGATTATGTGCATGTTTGCATGTACAAGAGGGATGATTATAAACCTCTCCATCGCCTCGGGCAGACACAAGTCCACGCTCTGAGCTACAGAGAGCTTGATAAAGACTACAGGTCACAGCTGCAGGAGAAGAGTGTCCATGCCACTGCCTGCTCAGAATCGATAAAGAGCCCGAGCCTCGACGGGGCCTGTCAGCACTCAAGCCAGCTCTATGCAGGGGTGAGCCAACCTGTGCACTGCCAAGGTCGACCGTAGTTATGAAGAGGTCGAGGATTTGGGGCTAGGTAAACACACTCCGTGCTCTCCATGAGAATACAAAGCAGCCACGGCATGCTAACTGCCAGCGAAAAGAGCACGCTGACAAAACAGAGAGGCCGGGCTGGAGGACGGATAAAGAGAAGAGAAAAACAAGAGAAGGTTAATGGGAAAGATGGACAAAGAGGAAGAGGAGGATAAAAAGAGGCAGGGTTGAAAACAGATGAGATAGCAAAGCTTTGAAAAAAAGGTAAATCAAAAGATTAGAGAGGAAAAGATGAAGGTTGCAGTGACACAGTGGAGTGGATCAGATGTAGAATCCAGATGTGACTCCTCTGTCTGTTTCTTTTAAAGGCAACGTCTGAGATATCAGAATGAGACAATCAAGTCGTCCACTATTGTCTGGAAAAGCAGATAATTACCCAGTTTGTTGAACAAGTGACTCATCAGAGAAGTGCTCGGACAGTGACGCTAATTTCATCCGAGGTGATTATCATTCACTCAAACGGATGAGTTCACTCTTTTCATTCAAAAAGGCCACAAGCTTTTTCTGAGTCTGCACTCAAACCCGCAAGGGGCTGATTAATGCAAGCAGTAATTATAGTGATAGAAATTAGAGTTTCATATTTCATTAGAAATCATCTGTTTGAGTCATTTCAGACCAGGGAACACAGATCAGTCGACTCATGTTGTTCTGTCTGTGGTGACAGGACTCTCAGCTCTCACTGAATCCATCTTTGGAGAATGACTAAAGGTCTGTGACTAAGAAAATGATGGATTACATTTGTGTAGGCGCCATCATTTTCAGATCTGTTTCACTCTTGGTGTATTGATTTATCCATCTTCTACATGGCTTTTCTTATTGGGCTCCTGTGCAGTAATGCTACTCTCTGAATCTCTGAAATGACCATGAATCCAGGGTTCAAGACGCTACAGCACCAAGAAAGTTGTGTCCCATAGAGCAGTGGTTCCCAACATTGGGGTCGGGACCCCTTTGGGGGTCGCGAAACACTGAGAGGGGGTCTCCAGATTCCTAAGAAAAATTAAGAATATTTTTTAAATTTCACTTTACCACTTCACATCAGTATTGCCAAATTTTAACACATTTTTGCCTCTTAAAACCCATTTTTGTCCATTTTAAACCCTTTCACCACTTTCTTTCTGCCTGTTTTTGCCACTTCTAAACCAAATCTTGCCAGTCTGTTGCCTCTGTTAACCCATTATTGCCACTACCACTTTTTATGCCCATTTTTACCAGTTTAACCAATTTCTCCCAATTTCTGCCTTTTTCTGCCTCAGTTAACTCATTTTTTCTAGTTCAAACCAATTTTTTCCAACGACAGGAATGTATGCACGGGCTGATTGAAAAAACTCATATTTTGAAGACCACCAGTGACCAGCAAAGGTGGGCAGCACAGTTTAGCAGCTGTAGGCCTGTACTTCCCAACTATCCCCACAGGCTGAGAGTTCAGCTTCCTTACTGAAAGCTTGCAGGAGTGTAAACTGGAGGGATGTACAGCCATGGTTGAGATTTTAACATTAATATCATTATCCCAGTTAACAGTTCAGAGTGACATTCAAGGCTGTGGTTTTTATGTCCCTGTGATGTTTTACCTTCACAATAAATATCAGGGAGATGTAAAGGGTGGACGAGGTAAGCCTTCAGCGTAAGGGGAGCTCCTGCTCTGTGCTCGCCAGCATGCAATACTGAAACACCGTTAATTGAGGGGTCTGGTAATATCAAACTGTCACCGTCAGTATGAATGTCTAAAGGTGAAAATACAGCGAGGATTGTTACGGCGCTGTCGCAGGATTGCACTCAGTAGTGTTGTTTTTTGATTTGAAATGAAAGGATCATCATTAGAAATTTAATGACTAATGACATTTAATGAAATTTAATGTATGACTGAAACTTAGAAAAGTGTTACATCTGTATAAGAAAGCAAGCATCGTGATACTTGTCATGTCTTGAGTTGCATCCCTGCTTCCAGCAGTTGACTTTTGCTGAAGCTCAAAACAACTCACCAATGATTTATAATGTGACCACTCTCTCTCTTTCAGTACAAGTCTAGCTAAAGCTCTTAGACATCCTCCAAAGGCTTAAGAGTAAAGGCGCTGTTAGCAAAAGCTGCTCTTGACTCCCTGCCCTCCTCTTGCTCTTCAGAATAAATTCACACAGTCGTGCCAGCAAGGAGAGACAACTATGATCTGTTTCATTTTTAAAGAAAGACAGCAAGGTTTTATAGGAAATGTCATCGTGATGCTGACAAAGGCAATGCTAAACTTTTCTAAAGCCTCTCACACATGGAGCAGCTGTGGCAGAAAGTCAAGGTTCGATCCCAAGTTCTTTTAGCCACATGTGAGGCAAAATGTTGCTGCTGCATCAGTGGTGTGTGAATGTGTATGGATAGATATGAATGAGAATATTTAAAACTGATGGCCTCTCTCTATATAGCAGCCTTCTCTGTCAGTGTGTCAATTAAGAGTTAATTTTGAAATGAGTAGGCCATCAAAAAAAGCTTTGAGCAGTCAGATGACTTGAAAACCGCCATACAAACTCAAGCCTGCCGTTTCGTCTCCGTGTGGACAGCCAGCCGCATCTTTCTCGAAACGATTACATCATACATAGCGTAGCTCACTTAAGCCAATGGCGGCTTACAGGGTTGTGTTCATGCTGCAGAAGCTACGGAGGTTATTATAGCTTTTACAGCAAAGTCTTTATACACATGCTCCGTAATCTTCTTCTGTCGTTTTGGTGCATTTCCGTGGCAGCGTTATAGCGCCCTGTTTTTACGGAAAATGTTTTCAAAACAAAACCGAATACGTCGTTTTCGTCTCCATGTGGACAAGAACTGAGATGCACTTTAGGACAGTCTTTCTGACTCGCCTGTTGACCCATGGCCCTCGTTATAGTGGGAGACTTTCCCTGCAGGATGGGCTGTGGCAAGGGAATCCACAATGCAGAAATAGTGAAGCTAACAATAACATCAACACTATGATAGCAGTGAGTGCCATTTTATTAATGCTACACGTAATTGGACATATTCACGGTATTCACTCTCCCGATGATCCCAAGCAGTAGCACATGCATTGTTTGGACCAGGGGTTCTCAACGTTGGGGTTGGGACCCCAGTGTCACGAGACACTGAGATGGGGTCTCCAGATGCCTTTAAAAAACTAAGAATATTTTAAAATTACACTGTTGCCACTTTAGACCAATTTAGCCAAATTTTAACAAATTTTTACCAGTTTAACCCATTTCTTCTCAGTTTTAAAACCCTTTGCACCACTTTTTTCAGCCTGTTTTTGCCACTTCTAAACCAAATCTTGCCACTCTCCGCCTATTGTTGGCTCTGTTGTCCCATTATTGCCACTATTAACCCCTTTACCACTTTCTATGCGATAACGCCATACAGTTCAAGACTTGATATGCCCATTTTTGTCAGGTTAACCCATTTCTCCCCATTTCTGCCTCAACTAACCCTTTTTGCTAGTTTATAAAAATTTTTCATCCCATTCAACCTAATTTTCATCTATTTTTGGTACTTTAATGCCATTTCATCCACTTTTTAATCCTCTTTTACCACTTGATATGCCCGTTTTTGCCACTTTAACCCATTTTTTTTGGTTATTTTTGCCACTCTTATCTAATTTTTGGGACTTCTAACACATTTCTGTTTTTTTAATATCTAATTTCACCACCTTTTAGAGTAGAGGGCTACTTACTACACAAATGAATTAAAAAGATATTTGTTTCTTTAGCAAATACCACAACTAAACTTTTCAATAGGACATGATTTTACTGGGCCCCAGAAGGTGCTCCCATTTTCCCCCCTAATGAACTGCCTTGTCTGCACATGACTACTCTCTTGACTATTTTATATGGCTGTGTTCAGCCCCCTTCAGGTACAGTGGGGGTTCCCATCTCTGGCACTTTTATTTTTGGGGTTGTGGGCTGAAAAGGTTGAGAACCCCTGCTTTAGATCATCTCTTGAACCATAAGACAGATCTCGGAGCTGGCCTCTTTGCCTATCTACAAATGGCTCCTGGTGTTTATGTCTTTTCAGAGCATTTTTATTCCAGGCGCAAACCACTGTGTTTATTCAGAGCTTTGATGCTACAGATCTACATAAATTCATGATGACTATTTATCACATTTTTTGCAATAAAAAGTTAGCAGGATTGCTATCAGTCCTCCAATTTTACACTGGAAGTAAAAGACAACTTCCTGTTTGCCTGTTGGCCAATCACAAAGCCTCAGTTTCTTATTCTATTGTTTTGTTTTTTTTGTCAGTAGCGACCAATCGAAGCCAGACAAAGATCAACAAGCGACAGGATAATTATCTACCAGTTTGGAAAGAGGACCTTTGAGCTCTTCAGAAGGGACTCTGCATTTTATGCACTGGGATACTAACCCTGCAAAGCAGATGGATTCACCCATTTCCATTTTTCTCACTGGAAAATCCATCTTGCAAAGCTCCCATCTGAACTGTTTGGGCCCAGTTAGCAAGTGACAGGACCAATCAGCGACAAGGGGCAGTACTTTCTGGCACGGCGGATGTGTGAAACACATCCATCTGGCTTTCCAGGATACTGGGATACCACACAGAATGTGAATTGGTTTCAATGAGATAAATGACAGCGATAGTTTCTGTTGCATATTTGATAAAAAATGTTTTCCTCCTGCTAGACAAGGCCTTTAGGAAATGAATGAAGATGTGAAAAGGCTCGTTCATTGTTGATTAAGTGTGATTTATAAGGTTCTATCAGATTTCTGTTGTGTTCATCTAAATGGTCTTTCAGGTCATATAACTTTTGATATATTCATCTGACATCACACACACATATCCTGACAGTCCAGGTTGTCCTGAAAAGAGTAGACTTTTATAACTTTATTGTGCCTTTTTGCATACAAAATCTGGCTTGGGGCTCCGAGGGTTAAGAATGAATCGTGCAGAAAATACTTGCTAAAGAGAGGGGTGCTGTGACGCAGTCATTGCACTTATCACAACCCGACTGTTTGCACTCAGACGAGCAGCTCAACCTTGGAAATTTTCAAATAGTTGACAGTTTTTAGATGTGATATATGTGCACTCTTTCTCCAACAGGAGAGGTTCTGCGACTTGGGAGGATTTCAGGCCACACGCAGAATGGTGGCTGGTCAGCCTGGAGCTCTTGGTCGCAGTGCAGCAGAGACTGCAGCCGAGGGATCCGCAGCCGCAAGAGGACCTGCAGCAACCCTGAGCCAAAGTACGGAGGTCAGACCTGCTTGGGACCAGCACAGGAGTATCAGGAGTGTAACATCACTCCTTGTCCAGGTAAGAAAAGCCCACAGTAACACATGCTTCAGGACGTTTTTATCTAGGTCTACTGCACACAGACAGGATTGGCACAGAGATAAGATCATTCCTAAGAGCACAAGTCAATTACATATTCAGCTCTCTTTTCCCCACACGCACACAGATAAATACACGCTAATCCACATCGCACTCCAGCTCTGTTTTTCCTTGATTAATGGATAAAGAATTATAGTGACAAAATGACTAACCAAATCATCAGGAACCACAAAAGAAATCAGTTGCTGATAAGAGGTGTGACGAAGACCCCAATTTACACCAGGAATCAGAGACAATCCCTGTGGCGCTCCACTATGTAATTACATTGCTGGGTAATTATGCTGCCAGCTATGGGAGGCCATATTCTGTTGTGAAAAGCCCTGAGACAATGCGTTTTCAACACCCCTCCAGCGGAAGAAGGAGAGGAAGCTTTCTAATTAAAAGAACGCTCCGTCTGATGGAGGAGGTAAGCTGTCTAAATGGAAATCCAGCGCTTAGTTTGGCATAAAGCGCACCTGCATTCCTGTACAGGCAACAAGCAGGCGCGCTGTCTCACAATTATTTATCAACCCCCCCCCAGAAGAGAGACTAGGTGTCCCACCAAAATCTACGTGTCATCTTCCATCCTCACCATCCATCTTCATCACGACTGTGAGCAAGCAAAAAAGACAAGGGGCTGAACAGCCATCAATACTATTTTTACAGCTTGTTAATTCATTCAGCGAGAGTGAACGGCATTCAGCTCCCAGCAGCTTGAGCGCTAATAGGGTAAGCTGTTATCAGCTGTGAGCTCAGATGAAGACGTCGGAGGGATGTTTGAGAGTCAGATTTGCTTGTAAAGTTGCTGCAAGTGTTCCCCCATGAGTAAAACCTCGAGTGCTTGATTCCCCTGCGCCGGATCCCTGCACTAATACATGTATTACACCTATTCTGTTGAGGCTAATAATACCATAGCTACAATATGTTGATGAACAACTCTGCTCTCTTGTCCCCCAAAGGAACCGACTTAACACAGCCTGAGTAGCAATGAATACTAATGCATCCTCAATTAGCACCCCTCTGAAAGTGAGATATTATTTCCAGGATGGCGTACTGAGCTGCTAGACCAATCACAATCCTCCTATGGCTAATCCAGTGCCTTTTAAGAGCACTGTGGAGAAGAAGAAAGAAAAGAAAGAAAGGTGTTATGGCTGCCATCCATCTGCTTGGGAAACAAATGAATCCATGTTTTTTTCTTGTGTCTGCGCCCCAGATGAGACGATCCGTCATGGAGGGCCAGGGATCGACTTATGTGTCACTTTGCGATAGAGAAATTACACTGAGATGACAAAAAGCTTCAGCAACTTCAATTACCTGCACTGTGCTGCCAGCCATCATCAGGTCTTTAAAAGCAATTCTCAAGTGGCTGCGAAGGGGGAATATCTCTCTGCCACAGTGGAGTCAGGTTTTATCCGGATGAATGGCGAAGCTTATTTACCTCTGTTTTGATTCAGGTTGGAAAGATTTCCCACGTTTATCACTCTTTTTCCCTCCTCTGAAATTCTTCCACCTCTGTTCCTATATTTATCTCTTCTATTTATGCATGCAGGTGTTTTTTACTGCCATTTGTTTGGCACTACATGAAGAGAGGAAGAGCAGTGGCAGCCTGCGACGCTTCATTTATCTTTATTAATCAGAGGCAAAAGCCCGGTTCAGGAGGTCAGGCTTTAGCTTTAACAGCTGGGTGGAGCACACTTTCTGCTGCTTCAAAACACACAAACATGTTGTAGATTACTGTATGCTAGGGTGTTTGTGATCACATCAAATTGCTTGGTGGTTCGAGGAATGTTTCTTTGACAATTCCTAGACACAAAATAAAAAAATCCCATAATCTCTCCTGGTGTAATTGTCTGGTTTCTAACAAAAATATTCAGTTACACTAATTCTAAGCCACATTCCTCTGAATAATCTAGATTAAAATATTTTCTTAAGTGTATCAAATGCAAAGAATGAGGTTTGCGTAATTACTAAAAAAAGAAAAACTTGTAAATGGGGAATCCAGTTTTGCTTGATGAGTCTTGAAATCTGATGTACTTATTTTGTAGCAGAAGTAATTTAGTGTACCCACCAAGCAGTGTTACTTTCATTGACTAAAAATCTGACTAAAACTATTCCTCAACAGCCTTTTTTCCATGACTGAAACCAGACTAAGACTAACAAAAATAGATCTGTGACGACTAAACTAGACTAAAACTAACAAAAATAGATCTGTGATGACTAAAACTAGACTAAGACTAACAAAAATAGATCTGTGATGACTAAAACTAGACTAAGACTAACAAAAATAGATCTGTGACGACTAAAACCAGACTAAGACTAACAAAAATAGATCTGTGATGACTAAAACTAGACTAAGACTAACAAAAATAGATCTGTGATGACTAAAACTAGACTAAGACTAACAAAAATAGATCTGTGATGTCTAAAACTAGACTAAGACTAACAAAAATAGATCTGTGATGACTAAAACTAGACTTAGACTAACAAAAATAGATCTGTGATGACTAAAACTAGACTAAGACTAACAAAAATAGATCTGTGATGTCTAAAACTAGACTAAGACTAACAAAAATAGATCTGTGACGACTAAAACCAGACTAAGACTAACAAAAATAGATCTGTGACGACTAAAACTAGACTAAGACTAACAAAAATAGATCTGTGACGACTAAAACCAGACTAAGACTAACAAAAATAGATCTGTGACGACTAAAACTAGACTAAGACCAACAAAAATAGATCTGTGATGACTAAAACTAGACTAAAACTAACAAAAATAAATCTGTGACGACTAAAACCAGACTAAGACTAACAAAAATAGATCTGTGATGACTAAAACCAGACTAAGACTAACAAAAATAGATCTGTGATGACTAAAACCAGACTAAGACTAACAAAAATGGATCTGTGACGACTAAAACTAGACTAAGACCAACAAAAATAGATCTGTGACGACTAAAACCAGACTAAGACTAACAAAAATAGATCTGTGATGACTAAAACTAGACTAAAACTAACAAAAATAGATCTGTGATGACTAAAACTAGACTAAGACTAACAAAAATAGATCTGTGATGACTAAAACTAGACTAAAACTAACAAAAATAGATCTGTGATGACTAAAACTAGACTAAGACTAACAAAAATAGATCTGTGATGACTAAAACTAGACTAAGACTAACAAAAATAGATCTGTGATGACTAAAACTAGACTAAAACTAACAAAAATAGATCTGTGATGACTAAAACTAGACTAAGACTAACAAAAATAGATCTGTGATGACTAAAACCAGACTAAGACTAACAAAAATGGATCTGTGACGACTAAAACTAGACTAAGACCAACAAAAATAGATCTGTGATGACTAAAACCAGACTAAGACTAACAAAAATAGATCTGTGATGACTAAAACTAGACTAAGACTAACAAAAATAGATCTGTGACGACTAAAACCAGACTAAGACTAACAAAAATAGATCTGTGACGACTAAAACTAGACTAAGACTAACAAAAATAGATCTGTGACGACTAAAACTAGACTAAGACTAACAAAAATAGATCTGTGATGACTAAAACTAGACTTAGACTAACAAAAATAGATCTGTGACGACTAAAACTAGACTAAGACTAACAAAAATAGATCTGTGATGACTAAAACTAGACTAAGACTAACAAAAATAGATCTGTGATGACTAAAACTAGACTAAGACTAACAAAAATAGATCTGTGATGACTAAAACTAGACTAAGACTAACAAAAATAGATCTGTGATGACTAAAACTAGACTAAGACTAACAAAAATAGATCTGTGATGACTAAAACTAGACTAAGACTAACAAAAATAGATCTGTGATGACTAAAACTAGACTAAGACTAACAAAAATAGATCTGTGATGACTAAAACTAGACTAAGACCAACAAAAATAGATCTGAGACGACTAAAACTAGACTAAAACTAACAAAAATAGATCTGTGATGACTAAAACTAGACTTAGACTAACAAAAATAGATCTGTGACGACTAAATCTAGACTAAGACTAACAAAAATAGATCTGTGATGACTAAAACTAGACTTAGACTAACAAAAATAGATCTGTGACGACTAAAACTAGACTAAGACTAACAAAAATAGATCTGTGATGACTAAAACTAGACTAAGACTAACAAAAATAGATCTGTGATGACTAAAACTAGACTAAGACTAACAAAAATAGATCTGTGATGACTAAAACTAGACTAAGACTAACAAAAATAGATCTGTGATGACTAGAACTAGACTAACAAAAATAGATCTGTGATGACTAAAACTAGACTAAGACTAACAAAAATAGATCTGTGATGACTAAAACTAGACTAAGACTAACAAAAATAGATCTGTGATGACTAAAACTAGACTTAGACTAACAAAAATAGATCTGTGATGACTAAAACTAGACTAAGACTAACAAAAATAGATCTGTGATGACTAAAACTAGACTAAGACTAACAAAAATAGATCTGTGACGACTAAAACTAGACTTAGACTAACACAAATAGATCTGTGACGACTAAACTAGACTAAGACTAACAAAAATAGATCTGTGACGACTAAAACTAGACTAAGACTAACAAAAATAGATCTGCGATGACTAAAACTAGACTAAGACTAACAAAAATAGATCTGCGATGACTAAAACTAGACTAAGACTAACAAAAATAGATCTGCGATGACTAAAACAGACAAAAACTAACAAAAATAGATCTGTGATGACTAAAACTAGACTAAGACTAACAAAAATAGATCTGCGATGACTAAAACTAGACTAAGACTAACAAAAATAGATCTGCGATGACTAAAACAGACAAAAACTAACAAAAATAGATCTGTGATGACTAAAACAGACAAAAACTAACAAAAATAGATCTGTGATGACTAAAACAGACAAAAACTAACAAAAATAGATCTGTGATGACTAAGACTAACAAAAACTAAGTCTATTTTTCGTCAAGATGGCTAAAACTAGACTAAAATGTAATGTAGTTTTTGTCAAACGTTCAAAATCTGTGATATTTCTCCACTGTGGGTAAATCTGTCAAAAAACAATGCAGCTGTATCTCTTCTGCCTCTCAGCTGTAGAAAGCAGGGACCCCAGGTTTGGCAGAGTGCAGAGAACACACTACCATGGTCTTGATGGAAAATCCTGAGTCCGGCCAGTCCGACATTCACAATGTGGTCTTAAGACCGGTCTCAACACCAAGACCATTCTCAAGTATTACAACACTACCAAATTAAAACAACTTCATAAACTGCAGCAGTGAAAGATAGGCAAATGAGGACTCAGATTCCCAGTGACTTGAATCAAAAGGATATCTGCCTTTAGAAAATCCTGATTCGCGCTCATAAAAAAGGTCATCAGAAGGAACGACTGAGGCCACTCAATGGTTGGACATGGAACAGGAAATGTGTTCTATAGAAATACTCACTCATTATTTATGGATTAAAGATGAACTTTAAATATTTATAAACACCAAGGGAAATGGACGGCATATATGTGTGGGTGTGTGTATATACATGCACACACGCGCTTTAATCCTGATTATTAAGAATAATAATTAGTGCATACTTTTCTTTAAATTATGGTTAATCTCATGCTTTATCGCCACTTTCAGCACACTGCAGGGTCTCACTGTGGCCACAGTGATGTAAAATAAGTCTGCCAATGCTTCTCCATGTCTCATCAGCTCAGTGGACAAGTCGAAATTCCTCTGTCTTGTTATCAAAAATTACACCCTCTACTGTTCCCCTTCTTTCCTTTTCAACCCATAACAAGTTATTTTCTGTGGCTAAGAACATGTATGCTCTTAGGTCTACCCAGAGTTCCTTGTTTTCTTTCAAAACAAAACCAGGTGTGTATCCAGGAAGTCATCTACCTTTTGTTTAATGCTGTGTTACATTGACCTGGGACGTTCGATGTCGGAGCTGGGGATGACATCACACCTGAGCTGAATGTGTCCCAACACAGGGTGCCGAGGTTGTTCAGAGTTTCTGAGTTGGGAAAATTAGTTCAGGGTGAATTTGTGATGACATATCTGACTGCGACCTCAGAACTACCGAGTTACAAGGAGTGGAACCACGACTGAAAAACAGAGTTTATTATGACTGCTGCAGAAACAGACTGAATCTAGGGAAAATGAAGGGGATGTTTCCTGTTACACTTGCTTGTTTGTCTGTTTCGTTGAGCTCCATGTTTTACTCAGAAAAAAAAGTTTTCAAAATGATTATGGCTTCTATGTATTGACATAAACAATCTGACATTGATGTCCTGCGTTTAGTGGACGGCAGCTGGTCATGCTGGTCTTCATGGTCCAAGTGTTCGGTGACATGTGGAGGGGGGCACTACATGAGGACGCGAACCTGCAGCAACCCCCCGCCGGCGTACGGAGGGGACATCTGCCTGGGTCTGCACACTGAAGAGGCACTTTGTAACACACAGGCCTGTCCAGGTACACACACACAAACACACACTCTTAAACTTTAGTGATAAGCAGCTTAGGGCTGTGACTCGGCCACCAATCCATCACAGGTTCATTGGGTATTTTTTTAGTCCCTCTCGGCCTCTCCGAGTGCACTCATGCATGGCTAATATGCCGCTGAGGGCACCCTCTGGACAGGCTGTGAGATACACTGTCATTCCTGTTTTCAGAGAGTTGGTCCAGCTGGTCCGAGTGGTCCCACTGTGACTCCAACGGTGCCCAGATGCGTGTGCGCCACTGTGACGTCCTGTTCCCAACTGGAAACCAGTGCTCAGGGAACAACAGCGAGACCCGGCCATGCTCTCCTGACTCCAATTTTATACCAGGTGATCACAAACACAGTTTTACCTCCCTAGGAAAAAGTCCTAAGCACTGGAGCATGACTCAACACACAACTTTTAGAACACACACTCATTCTGCACACCACCCACCACCATATGCCCACAGCAGTAATTCCCTTCATTTCCAAGAATCTTGTGATAATGAAATACGTTACCGATCCCTCTGAGGGACACGTCTGCGTGGTCAGAGGTCAGGTTCAGCGACAGGGCAGCACTTTTGGGGATGGTTTGGGATTAGTGTCTTGCTCAAGGACTCCAGAGTGCGGCAGGTGATTACATGAGGGCATGAACCCGGGTGCCACACTTAAGAGCTGTCTCTCTCCTCATTTCAACATCCCCGCTGTTATATTAGTTTCATTATGAGCCTCGGAGTCTTGTCGGGCAATGCAAAAAGCACTTACACCAGCAGTTTTAGTGTTCTCTTCCAATGTTGAAGGAAAAGGGGGAAATGGCTGCTGTATGCTGTTTCCTTCACACGCCAGGTCATTCATCTATGTAGATGCTCTTAATGAGCAGCCATGTTCAGAATGAATTACAACTGTGCTAATGCTAAAACTACAATCTAAACATGTGTATTTTTCTAATTATTTGGTATTTTATTAGAGAGATAGGACTGTTGGATACCTGAGGAGGGAGGGTGGGGGGTGATATGCAGGAAAGGAGCCACAGCCTGAGTTTGAACCCGTACTTCCTGCTTCCAGAAACACGGCCTATAGACAGATCGTAAGAATAATTTTCAAAGTATAAAGAGTGTCCTGGTTTTTCTAACAGCTTCTGTTATCTTTATTATTTCAGGACTTTAGTCATGACAGCTGAAGTCATGAAACACACTGTTAACATACCTTGGTATTTGATGTTACACCTGTCTTTCATGTCCTTCTAGGGAATTCAAAATGTCTCATTTATTGAATGTTTAGTTTTCTCTTATTTATTGTTAGAGAACAGACGAATGGAAGGCCTTCAAATTTTAACATAAGGTGTCTCAGGGAGTTTATTAAATTTTAACTGTACTTGAGTTCATTATTTTTGTATTCAGTTGTACTAGAAAGGCTTAAAAATACCAACAGTGTCACTGCATTTGTGCTTAGAACAATGATGAGGCCCAGCACTATGGGTAGTTTGCCTATAGGCAGGGGCAGGCCTGCTTGAAAGTACCTGTATTTACACAAAAGGAAAACCTTTGATTTTGTACTGAAAATTACTATTTCTTTATGCTACATAACATTTGTATGATTTGAGTTGAGAAATACAAACTTCAAAAGTGCTCTTCTTCTCTGCATTTTTCTTGATAACCAAGCCTGTAGACTACTGATAACATCTATGTTATATACTGTATCTAAATCACAATATTTTACCCCATAATCTCAATCATACATCTTTACCAGATCGTGCAGCACTACTATTGGGTTTATGGACAAAGCCACTCAGCCAGTGGTTCTCAGTGTGTTGTTTTCAGAACCCACCGCCAACTCCTCCATGAGAAAAGTGTGACCTGTATTTGAAGAATCTCAACCAATCAAGTTACTTTGATTATAAAAATGTTACCATGGACCTTCAATGGACACAGAAAATGAAAGAAAAGGAGATAAAAGAGTCAAAATCTTGAGAAAAGTATGAAAATGTACTCACTATCACAGAAACACAGAGTCAAATAAATGAATAAAAACACTATCCTGTCTCACTTTTTGGTTTAGAACCAGCCACCTGAGAACCACTGAGCTAGGCTAACAGTGCCCCATGTTTCTCTAGTTTCTAGTAATAAATATCATAAATATCTCATTAGATTATTTTAAGCTACATTCAGCTTCAGATATGGATAAAAACGTCTATTTCAAGTTACAAAAGCCAAAAATAATTCTCACTAAGTAAAAACAGGAAAATCTGTCAATTGAGCAAGCTAATAAAATAAACGCCCTGAAATTAGATGGACTATCTGAAAAAAGTACATCTCATTTCACAAAACTCAGCACTTTCATATCTAAGTAAAGATTTTAATCTGAATTATTATGGCTTTGAAAAGGCTAATGAAATGATTTTTTCACAACAAATTTGACATAATATGTCTAAAACAATCTTCTTTAGATTTCAGTTTTTGCTGTGCTTATCAATGCAGCTTAACAATGACGATAAAAACAGAAAATTAGGGGAGAAAGTCAGCATCCTCTCAGGATCCTTGTTAAAGATATAAAACTGTTTGTATTTTGTGTGTCCATTGGTATGATGAAGAACAACAAAGAAGGGAGAGTTGCTGCATTTAGTAAAAATAAAAACACTGCTGACCAGCTCCGCTCACACACCTGAATCATTTTTGCATGTCTTTAAATCTGTGTGGAACAGCAACATACAGACTAGCTATGGATGGTGTCAATGAAGAGGAAAGAGCCTGGAGACGTTTCTTTGAGGAACTGTAATAATCTTGGTCCTTGCTCTCTCTAGCACAGGCACCAGCTGGCTTTGAAAGGCTTTATATCTCTAATTCACCCTGCATTCTAAATAATAAATCCTCACCTGTATTATAATACATGCTGATATTACCTGAGATTAGGTGTCTTCCTGTTCATTATGATTAAACTAATCACAAAGTCTCTTAAGCAGACAGAGGGAATGGCTTTCTCTCCAGATAGAGCTCTGACAAATCTCACATCACAGGTTAATATCTGGTGAGAATCGATGCTGATGATGCACAGGAGAGAGAGGAACATGTGGTTTTCACTCTCTCTCTGCTTCACCTTTGAGGTCCGGCCCCCAGGACAGAGAAGTACCGCCAGGTGCACCAGTCACTCTGACTTTTACATCTGAGTTCTGTTTTCTGGTGAAAAATGGCTGAAAGGCTTCTTGGGTTCAGAACTGAGGAAACCTTTTGGAGAAGAGGCGAAACGTCTCCAAAAAACTGGAACCAGTCCAGTTGCCACTTGATCCGCGTTGGATCTCCCCAGCCAAGGGGTGTCAAACTCAAGGCTCGGGGACCAAATCCAGCCCGTGGTGCAGTTATACCCGGCCCACCAGATCATGATATTTTTATTAGAACTGGCCCACCAGTATGAGGTCTGCAGATTTCCTCCAGTATAAAAATGTAAACCCAGCTAGATGATTTAAGATATCATTGTTGAATCATAACAATTAGAAAAAGTAAACGGTAAAAATAATTTGATAAAAAGTCAGGAACTTGGGGAAGAGATTTGTGTTTTCTCTATATTTTCAATTTTGCATCTCACAGTTGTGACTAAAAGCTAAGCTTTTGACTTTTTATTTCATATTTCAACCCTTACATCTTATACTTTGACTTTTATCTCATATTTTTACCTTTTAGATTTATAATACTCAATTTTAAATCCTATGTTGACCTTTTAAAGTCATGAGTTTGACTTTTATCTCATGTTTTGACTTTTTTCAACTCCTAACTATATTTTATTTTTATCTCATCTTTTTTACCTGTAAAACTCATGCTTTAATTTTATCTCAGTTTTTTACTTTTTAAAGTCATAATTTTGACTTTTATCTCATGTTTTGACTTTTTCAACTCCTAACTTTAACTCAAGTCTAATTTTTTACCTTTAAAACTCATGAATTTGAATTTTATTTCATTTTTTGGCACTTGAAACTCATGATTTCGGTGTTTACCTCATATTTTGACTGTTAAAAATCTTGTTTTTGAATTTTTTTCTCACTTTTTGACATTTATAAAACATGTTTTCAGTATTCTATCTCATATTTTGCCTTTTAAAAAAACATTATTTTGACTTTAAATGTCATGTTTTTACCTTTCAAACTTGTAAGTTTGACTTTTCATCTCAGATTTTGAGTTTTTAACTTATCATGTTCACCTTTTAGTCACAAAATCATTTATCATCAGTGCCGAGTTTTTTTTACCCCATAATTCATTTCTGCTGGAAATAAGGTTGACGTTTTATGGTTAACTAGAAAAGCACTCAGAGAGCGCAGACCTTCATTAGCCCTATTTCCCAATAGTAAAGAATCCTTTAAAAAAAATCCTGGATCCAGACTGTGATCCGGATCTATCCCAAAATCTAATCAGTTCTTCCTTATGCCATTTCTGACATTTCCTGAAAATTTGAGTTATGTTGCTAACAAACTAAAAAACAAACCCTGCCGATCACATAACCTCCTTGGCGGCGGTAAATATCGACCCTGTTAGGCCCTCTGGTTAGACCCAAGTTCAGAATCCGGCCCCTGCTGTGACTGAGTTTGACACCCCTGCCTTAGCCTCTTTTATTTTTTTTCCACAGGAAAAATATATTTCAATGAGTAATACCTTTGATGGCTGAAAGAAAGCAGGCTGAGATTTTCTGTCATGAAGCAGTGCCTACTCACAGGTAATAATCATCAGGTGCAGTTTTATCCACAGGGGCGCCACAATCAACACAAAACCTTCCTCACAGGAGCTTTAATCAGGCCTCATGTCGTGTTTTGCTGCATGTTTGAAGGTTGCAGTGATTATGAAATGCTAGCACACAGACAAGTCTATTCTGTGTATGTTTCTCTCTTTTATGACTCACAGCACACATAAAAGCATTCTTTTTGATTTTACCCATTTGATCTCCTTTTATAAATCTTGCATGGGAAGACTCAAACAAAAGACTTTGAGTTTGAAATAAATATAAGAGCTTCAGTGGTCAGGCTACCTTCTCTTCAGAAAAATAATCATTTATTGACCCTTAATTCAGCATCCCTTTACTCACTCTACTAGTCTGTGTATTTGATTTTGTAGTGCTTTAAAAAACATGCTCTCAGGGCTTTAATGCCAAGAATTGCTCGCACTGCAGCCTATTGTTCCATCTTTTTCTGAAGCACTAAAAGTTCAGAAACTCCTTCTAAACAGATACATGCACACACACACATCTCTCACACACACCGTTTGTATTGATGTCTGCTTAGACAGGCATCTCCCTATTGACAGCCAGTAATATGAGACAAGCCTAAGCATTGATCCCTGCTCCACATTGATCATTAAAACTCCTCCTTTTAACAAAAAGAGCATGTGCTCTGTACATTCTCTGACTACAGCGCTATAGCTGCTACATAAATAATGTGCATTTATAACAGAAAACTTTAAACAAACATGAAGACAGTCCTTGAGTTCTTAAACTTGACAAATAATTGATTATTAGAGAGAATAAACATTTAATTGAAACACAAATGTGTAACCTTTTTGATATTAATTAGCAGGAACATAATAGTCCTGAAAAGCTTTCACAGGTCTTTATAGAATCACCCATTTACCTTTATACCTTATCATTCATCTCTTTAATGGAAACTGTAGTCCATTAAGGTTCATTAGCTGCGTCTTGTACTTCATTTCCTTTAATGAGAGCTGATTCTTGTTATAAACTACTCCAGGTGCCACCGCAGTGATGAGCTTTGGATGTTTTTTATGATAATCTGGATCATATTGAGTATAGCCTTCATCTCCTCTCTCACCTTCAGGGGGACTCTTCGTCTCCCTAACAGGGCTGTTTGTCTCTGTTTATGGTTTTTTGCCCTAATTCTGCTGCCTTTTCCTCTTCCTTTTGTCAGAAGTCTCGATTGCTCGCTCAAGCCAGGAGGAGATGCGATGTGGAGGTAATTCCCAGTATGAGTGTGTGTGTGTGTGTGTGTGTGTGTGAGAGAGAGAGAAGTAGGAGGCTTAACACCTGCTTGTGCACATTTACAGCAGCTTTTGAAATAAGATATCCTGCTTAAAAGTACATAAATCCAGCTTTTAAAATAGCGGAGATACATGAAAGAAAACTGGCAATCATGTCTGTTGGCAGTCATGAAAGCAGCGTATGAAATACGTCAGATTCTGTTTTGAAAATGCGCCACACTTCTAAGCCGTAAATATCTTTTCCTCCCAAAATAAAGCCATGTTACAGGCAGCAGAGTCGACAACATCTTTGCTTACGCTGCTGTATCCGTCTGTTCAGTAAAACTGTAATCCTGAAAATCCAAAACACTGCAGTTTCCACAGTTACTGTTGGAGTTTGAGAGCATCAATAAAATCATTTTTTACAGTGTCGTCTTACTGCCCAGCTGCAGGAGCCAACATATGAGAAGTCTGAGTTGATATAAATGCAGATAAACTTGCCTCAGATGGAGAAAAAACGAGGCTTTAGGGCCTCTTCCACTCTGAGTTTGGCCTCGTACAAAGGCCATGGATGCCTTTACTATTATTATTTAGTATGATGAAACTATATACCGTCTCAGAGGGAGCTGTGCAGCATGCACACAGAGCTGCAGGCTGTTCCTCTCTGTACTTTTTGTTTAGCGATAAGGGCTTTTAATTAAATAGTCCCTGGTTTTATATTCAGTTAGGTACTGTAGTAAATAATACCGACACTAACTCAGAATTTTAATCTACCGACTTTATTTTGAGAGAATGATCTTCAAATTATACAATTAAAATTAATTTATATTCTTAATTCATCACTGGACATTTAGAAAAATAACAATAAAAGACGCTTTAAAACTGACTGCAGAATTGTATATTGTAATTTCAACAGAGATTTAAAATACTAAGGTGAAAGATGCAGCTTAACACTTAGAGGTCCACAGTCTACTTTTCCATTTTGTTAGTTCTTTTCTTTAAAATAAACCCTGCATGGTCAGAGTTCATCAAGTTCATCTTGTTGGGTTGGTATTTATATCTCTCTGAACTAAAAAATCTCACTAGATATCTGCATTTTGAGTCATTTGAGTTTATAAACTCACCAGGAGGCCGCCATGTTTTGGTCTGCGCTAGTACTATGACGTCACAGTGCTGCAGGGCTCCTCGCCGTTCCTGTGCAGTAACCGCTGTTTCATACTGGAAGCCAGTGTTAGGGCTGATCTCAGAGATGCTGCATGTCTCACACACAGAGAATTTTAAGATTTGAGGTCTCTTCTACTTTTCTTTGCACCACGAGAGGTTATCGGTCAAACTAACAGGAAAATGATAAATACAGAGCCATATTTGCCTTCTTGTAGCAAATATTTACGTCCCCGTCAGTAGAATATGTTTGAGAAATCCTGTTTCTTGTTGAACCAGATGAAGGCAACAAGCTAAAATATGTCTGTTTAATAAGGTTGTTCCCCAAACTTATTTATGAAGCTTTCTGTTTCCACACAGTTCAAAATACTGCAGGTAAAGATAAACACTTCTAGTTGGCGCTTTTCAAAGTAAAAGCCCACTTTGGCATTTCTGTAGAGAAACTCCCTCCGTTTGTAATGCTTTTATTTTGAAAAGCTACTGGCACGCTTCCTCTATACACTGAATCCAGTCACTTGTTGGAGTTTTATTGAGGTGAAACGAAGATTGCTATAGCAATGGCTAGTGATGTCACAGTACCAGCGCAGACCCAAACATGGCGGCCTCCTGGTGAGTTAAACTCAAACTAACCAAAATGCAGATATCTAGAGAGTTTTTAGTTTAATATACAAATGAAAGGTACAAATATCTGAACTTGTCTGATCATGCAGGGTTCCTTTTAAAAATTTAATCACTCAGAAAATGACTACTCTGCTCATGTTTGGAACTGTTTTTTTTTTTTTTTTTTTTTTTAGCACAACCTCAGCTTTATTAAATTAAAAACAATTTTTCAAATTTGGATCCTTTACTGGATTTAGGACCATGGGTGTAGCACAGGGAGGAAAGGGGTACCGATTACCCAGGCCCACAGGAGGGATGGGCCCTTGTGACTGCAATGAAAAGTGTGTTTTTATTTATTTTTCTTAGTAAATAGTATTATTATTGATTAAAAGCAAATAAATGAATCAGTTTACAGACTGAAATTTATATCAAATAGTGTAAAATAAAGTACTGTGGGGCCCTGCTCTTCCTTAAATGTCCAAATGCCCAGCACTGCAAAATAATGCTAGAAAATTTAATTTAACTATAGTAAAATTATTGCTCATAGATGTGGAAATTATGGTTAGAAATTCATTAACATGCAGAGATGTTTGTAAAAAAAACAATGACACATCATTTGTTGCTTGGCAATCTGGTTTAGGACGGTCCTGTGTAATATTCTCTGTGGGGGCCCAGAATCCCCCAGCTACACCCCTGTATAGGACCTCAAAGAAAAAATCAAAACATTGAATTCTAAAACTGAAACAAATATGTCATAGTATGCTGAAGGTGTCAGTCAGTTCCAAATTATAAAATGTAGTAAACCTATAAATAAAAGTGGTAAAATGACATATTCTCACCCTCAGCTATTTTAATTTTTCTTTAGTCCTTCTTTACCATCATTCATCTTCTTTTTGTCTGCTGTTGCTCTGTGAATGTTAGATTTCATTTCTGGGCTCACTTGACCTTTCACCCTTGTTGTCCACAAAGAGGCCACAGAGAGGATATTTTATGAAAACAATAACAGATCTGAAATTATTTTGGCTTCATCAAAAAGTTTTTCAAATTTAAACTTAAGTAAGAAAATACGTATTTGTTATAATGAGGCACTCTCAGAGGCCCAAATGTAGTTCTGGCATTTGCCCAAATTCCAGATGGCTAATCGGTCAGCAGAGCAGGTGAGGGAGCGCTGCACTGTTTGTGTGTGCATGGTGACTGTGTTTGTACAAGTGCATCTCATTTAAGCTCCTTTATTTTTGTTGTTCAGTTCAAAAAAGGGAAACTCAAATATCATAAACTCACTACAAACAGAGTGAAAAATTTAAAGTGTTTATTTCTTTTAACCTTGATGATTATGGCCTACAAATAATAAAACCCAAAAAGAAAATAAGAATATTGTGAGAAAGTTTAAGTGAACTACTGATGTCACACTCTACTCGGCAAATTAAGCTGAAACACCTGCAAAGATTTCCTGAGCCTTTAAATGGTCTCTCAGTCTGGATTAGTCTGGATTAGTTTTTTAAGAGCAGGGGTTCTCAAGCTTTTCAGCCCACAACCAAGAAAATAAAGGGGTCAGAGACCGGGGACCCCTGCTGTACCTGAAGGTGGTTGAACACAGCCATGAGCATTCAAGAATAGTCATGTGAAGACAAGCTGCCCCTTGGGGGGAAAATGGCCCAGCCAAACTGGGGGCCAACAAAATCATGGGCCATTATAAAGTTAAGCTGTGGTATCTTATATTTAACCTGAATAATAACCACTCTTATCAAAGAAACAAATATCTTTTATTTCATTTGTGCAGTAAGTATAGCCCTCTTAAAATGTTAATCCTTTTGTTTAAAACAGAATTAAAATAGTTTAAAATAGCTAAAAATGGGTTAATAATGGAAAAAAAATGCTAGGAAAATGGGTGAAATTGGAGTTTAAAAGTAGCAGAAATGAGTTAGAAGTGCCAAAAATGGGATAGAATTGGCAAGAATAATAAAAAATGGCAAAAATTCGTTTAGGTGGCAAAAACAGGCATACAAAGTGGTAAAAGGGGATTAAAAAGTGGCTGAAATAGTATTGAAGTAGCAAAAATATGTGGAAATTTGGTAAAATGGGATGAAAAATTGATATAAACTGACAAAACAAAGGTTAGCTGAGGCAGAAATGGGCAGAAATGTGTTAGACTGGCAAATATATAAAACTGTGAAATGTGGCGTAAAAAGTAGTTAAGAGGGGTTAATAGTGGCAATAATGGGTCAGAAGAGCCAACAATAGGCAGAGAGCGGCAAGATTTGTTTTAGAATTGGCAAAAATCAGCAGAAAAAAGTGATGGAAAGGGTTCAAATCTGACAAAAATGGGTTTTAAGTGGCAAAACTGTGTTAAAGTTGGCAGAATTGTTGATACAAAGTGATAACAAAGGGTTGAAACCTGGCAAAAATAGGTGTGTAATTGAAAATATTCCTAGTTTTTTTAAAGGCATCTGGAGACCCCCTCTCAGTGTCTCACAACCCCCAACGGGGTCCTGACCCCAATGTTGAGAACCCCTGTTTTAGAGCAGGGGTTCTCAACCTTTTCAGCCCACGACCCCCAAAATAAAGGTTCCAGAGACCGGGGACCCCCACTGGACCTGAAGGTGGTTGAACAGTCAGGAACATTCAAGAATAGTCATGTGGAGATAAGGCCGTCCACAAGGGGGAGGTTTCTGGGACCCAGCCAAACTAGGGGCCCATGGAGGTCAGCAAAACCATGGTCCTGGTAAAGGTACACTGCGATAACCATACTTTATATTTGACCTGAATAATAACCACTCTTATGAAAGAAACTAATTTCTTTATTTATTCTATTGTGCAGTAAATAGCCTTTCTAAAATGAAAATTACTTTTGTTAAAAACATATTTTAAATGGGTGAAAAATTGCTTAGATTGGTGAATAATGGTAAAAAATGGTGGAAAAGGTGTTGAAATTGAATTTTTAAAGAAAATAAATGGGTAAAAAGCAGCAAAAATGAAATGAAAGTGGCAAAAAAAATAACCAAAAATGGATTCACTAGCAAAAATGGGCACAAAAAGTAGTAAAAGGGGATTAAAAAGTGGCTTGTAAGTGCAAAAAAAATTGGGGGAAATTAGGTGGACTGGGATGAAAAATTGATATAAACTGGCAAAAATGGGATAACGGTGGTTAAAATGGGCAAAAGGGGGTGTACAAAGTGGTTTATAATGACAATAATGGGTCAATAATAGGCAGAAAGTAGCAAGAATTGGTTTAGAAATGACAAAAACATGCAGAAAACAGTGATGGAAAGGGTATAGAATTGACAGAAATGGGTTTTAAGTGGCAAAAATGTGCTAAAACTAGCAAAACTGGAGTTAAAAAGGGATGAAAAAGAGTTCAAATTTGGTAAAATCTGTTTAAAGTGGCAACAGTGTAATTTAAACAATATTCTTAGTTTTGTAGGGCATCTGGTGACCCCCTCTTAGTGTCTTGCAACCCCCAGTGGGGTCCCGACCCCAAGGTTGAGAACCACTGTTTTAGAGGACAGTCCACAAGGAGGGTAAGCCTCAGAAGGTCACTGCTGTGTTCTAAATTTTTTTTGAGATACTGAATTTTGGGTTTTCATGAACTGTAAGCCATAATCATCAACATTAAATTATAAATAAAGACTTTAATTCTGTGTGTAATGAATCCGTGTAATTTATATGAGTTTCTTTTTTTGAATTGAACTACTGAAATAAATGAACTCTTCCAGGATAATCTAACTTATTGAGATGTACCTGTATGTGAGTTTTTGCTGTGCTGTTTTTTCCCTCCTGTATTTTATCTAAAAAAAAGCTCACACACTCGTGTCGATCAGACTCAAACAGCCTAAATGATGTCTCTACATACACGGACCAGCAGGCAACAGGTGTGAACATGACTCAGCCGCAAAGATTGTTTTTAACAGATAAGACAAACTGAATGTAAGAGAAGAATATTTACTATTATTTCTCAATTTTTGGCAAGACTGAAAAAACTAAAATAAGGAATTAAAGAAAATTCTGTGTGTTATTTTTGATATTTACAAGGAGTTTGAGCAATTTTGCAAGAATCAGATGCTGTAAGGGGACTTTTTAACACGGCAAAGTGTGGGAACTCCTGCTGTAGCATACAGTGAAAAGACAAAAACTGCAGAATTCGCTCTTTCCCTCCACAGTCTCTTCTTTATAGCCGAACACTCCATCATTACCATATGAATTGCTGTTTCAATCACCACCACCACTTGTGTGAATTGACAGAGAATCACCCCCTTTCCTCTCCTCCCTTTTTTTCCTCCCAGACTTCAATCTCTTCCACATGATCGCCGTGGGGCTCAGCAGCTCCATCCTCGGCTGCCTCGTCACCCTGCTGGTGTACTCGTACTGTCAGCGCTACCAACAGCAGGCGCACGACGCCACTGTCATCCACCCCATCTCTGCTGCTCCGCTCAACACCAGCATCACCAACCACATCAACAAACTGGACAAATACGACACGGTGGAAGCCATTAAGGTGTGTAACGGGTCTGGGCAGGGCAAACTTCAAGTCACACAACAAAATGTTGAACTGTATGAAGTTTCCAACATTTCCTTACTGCTAAACATGGTCCGTTTCCTGAGTCAGTGAGCAGCTTTTTTCTGCAGTGTCAGTCTTGATTAAACACTTCTTTCAGCATGACTCTCATTGTCACAGCGCCTCCTGTGGTTCACTGACACTCTGCAGCCGTGTAACGGATAGGCGGCTGTGCGTACATCTTCTTTCTGTGTGTGTCTCAGTGTGACTTTGTTCCGTGTCACTGGTCATACACTGCTTTCTCATAACATACTAATGCAATCACAGCAGCGTGGTCAGGTGATCGTCTAGGACGCGCTGCATCTGCACATTTCCTTTGCAGACAGGTTCTTGGTGTAAGCTGGTTGAGTGTTGCCTCGTTTTCTCAAACAAACAGCCTCTTATTCTCCGATGCATCACGCCTTCAGTGCCAGACTGAGCCACTGATAAGTGCTCGTCCACGGATACTTTGTGCTCCAGCGAGTTTTTTCAACTATTCCCACGACTCTGTATTAAGGAGCGTTTCAACCACTTCAACACTTTGTGCATTTTTTTTCCTGTAAAATGGGGATCTGAAGCAACAAATGTGGTATCATGATTATATGCCAGTGAAGTACTCGACTCACAATATTCTTAAATTGGAAAGATTGTCTGGCACCAGCCGGCCACTTGAAACCTCCAGTACCCATTTGTCCTCTCGCTCAGCAGCTAATGAATCATGGTGGCAGATGAGCGGAGCCCCTGAATGTAGGAAGAGTTCCTTCACCTGTCAGCAGTTTACTTTAAAAACAGCCAATAGGACCTTTATATAAAAGTAGTAAACAAATGCAGTCTTCTAATTTGAATCAATGTATATTTTTTGGTTTATCACTGATTTAAAAAATCTTTTGATCTTATGTACCACAAAGAGAACGTCTAGACCAGGGGTGTCAAACTCAAGGCCCGGGGGCCAAATCCAGCCCATGGTCCAGTTATACCCGGCCCACCAGATCCTATCATATTTTTATTATAACTGGTCCACCAGTGTGAAGGTGCAGATTTCCTCCAGTATAACAATGTAAACTTACCCTTGATGAATTAAAGGATCTTTGTTAAGTCATAAGAATTCAAGAGAGTAAAGAGTTGAAAATCATTTGATAAAAAGTCAGGATTGTGGGAAAATAAAGTTGTGTTTTCATTTCCTATTTTCTAATTTGCTTCTCACAATTATGACTTTAAGTTATGGTTTTGACTTTTTTAATCATATTTTGACCATTTGGATTTACCATTTAAATTTTTAAGTCATATTTTGACATTTTAAATTCATTAATTTCAATTTTAATCCAAATATTAACCTTTTTCATTTAAAATCTTACATTTTTATCTCCTGGTTGGACCTTTATAACTCAAAATTTTAATGTTATCTCATATTTAGAATTTTATGATTTAAAATTGTATTTCATATTTTGCCTTTGAAACTCATAATTTTGAATTTTATCTCATATTTCACCTCCAAAACTCTTGATTTAGAATTTTTTCTTACATCTTGACCTTTTCAACTCTTTAATATAACTTTTATTCCCAATTATTTACCTTTTTTATTCAAAAATTTAAGCTATTGTTTTACTTTTATCTCATATTTTGCTTTTATGACTCATAATTTTGAATTTTATCTCATATTTAAACCTTTCTAAGTCATTTAGTTGACATGTAGTACTTTAACTGTTAAAAATCATGATTTTAACCAAATTTTCTTAAGCACTGCAGATGTAGACATTGTTTATATGTTTATATAACAAATGTATTAGACCACCTGTCATATTTGTCTCAGAGACCATCCAGCATCATGAAGTGCTTTAATGCGGACTCTTTCATTTTCAGTCAGCTCTCCACGTTTTACCATTTTGAACAGGAATGAGGAATTTCAAACTGAATTCACCCAAATTTGAGCCGGCTCACTGGGCTTCTCTGAGAAGTCAGAAATGAATCAAGCATAACATTCAAGCACTGAAACTCATTTTTCTGTTCAGAAATGCAAGTAAATAACTATAATTTGACATGTTAATCAAGAAATATTAATTTTCTTTACTATTTTTTCAGGTTTTTTGTAAATCAGTAAATTTGAAAATTCATGGATAACAATAATAATTATGTTTTAGCATTAAAAATATCATTTGGGTTAAAGAGCTTCTACATATTGGTGTATTTACCATTGCAGAAACATAAAAAATGATTTTGGTAATTACCAATGCTGTAAATTTAGGGCAGCTGTGGCATAAACCTTACTTTGGTTAGGGTTAGGGTGGTCTAATAAATCTGTATTTTTTATATACACAGAGAAAGAGAGAGAGCTATACATAGATAGACAGATAAAGAAGAAGATATGGATATATTATTTTTCTTCTGTCCAGGCAGCATTAACATTTGGACGATTGATCTCATAAAAATATTAAAAGCCAGTTTAAACCCATCACTGCTCCTTAAATACTTCATTTCAAGGTTTTATTCATCAAAATAATATTGCTTGTTGATAATAAAGTTTATCTTTGGATACAAAAGTGGAAAGAGGAGAAACCAGAGGAAATAGCTCCACTTTAATACCTGGATTCATTGGTGTTAAATTGCACCTTTTTCTGCCTGTGGCAGTCACCGCTGGCCTTTGAGGATTAGATGCTTTTTCTAATGAGGCTGATTTGCATCTGAGTGGAGTGATTCTGTACTGATTTGTGGATACTCCTCCTCCTACTACTCATGTATATACCTGTAAGGGACAGGGCACTGTTTGCTGAGCAGTTTGCATCCATTTTGTGTGCAGTTTGCACTGATTCCCCTTTATGTGTGCTCTGTGAACCAGGCGCTCTTTATTTTGCTAATTTCACAGCTAAAAATGCACTTAAAGCTCTGATATACTTTGTGGAGTCCATGTTTATTGGATGTAAGCTATTACCTCGTATGCTTTTTAAGTGAATGATAGGCTAACTTTGAAGTAATGCTTGGTTACTGTTGTGGGCTTATAGCCAAGTATGCTAATGTTAAAGCTAAAGTTGCTGTAGGCTTGCACAGCACCTTAAATCTCTACTTTTTAAGAAGCAACACATACAGTAAAGCCATTCTTCAATGTTAACAATGCAGGATTACTTTCTTCTACAGCTTTAATAGTTAGTTCAAAGTGTAAAGAATATATGGCTTGACAAACCCGCCATGCCTTACTGCTCACACCGATGTTGATCCAGCGGTCTAAAGTTAATCCTTCACGATTTAACTCAGCCTCCATCTCTGCTTAGTGTAGCAGTCAGATGATTTTAGTGGAGTGCTGACATTTTTCTTTGCTATTCTTTTTAATTCCTTCAGTCTGTCAGAGGAAGTCTTCACCATCAGATATTTATTTTATGGACTAAGTGTAAACCTTGGTTTCTGTTTATAAATCCTCTCCACAGATATGAAGGTGTTTCATTAAAAAAAAAAAACTACCACTGACAGACCAGAGCTTTGAGCCTGGAGCAAATGTCTCGAAATGTAATTTTATTTCCAGGATAAAGGTGTGTGGAGCTGTTCATCTGTCATACAATTAGAGTCAGGAGCGTGGAGTGTAATTCAGTTAGTTCTGTTGCTGATAGAGGCAGATATGAATATGGACAGTCCGTGTGAAAATCGAAAAGTAGCAGCATGACAAATGAACACTGTCTAATTTTCCTAAAGCTCATTCAACCCTCACTCACTGAGGCGAAACAGTTTGGATGTCAGAGAGAATTTTCAAACATTAATATGGGTCCTTTGAGCATTGAAAGGCAGGAATGAAGAGTGTCTGGTGCCATATTTTGAGGGTTTTTGGCTTCAGTCCTGATGTTGATGACTTTATGATTAGTGTATAATAGATTCTTTGTGTTTACAGGAGACTAGTTTATTGTGATTGCACATGCAAAAATTCCTGAAATTTCTCAACATGCATTTGTGAATGCAGTTCACTTTGTATGGACAACACCAGCTCATCAGGAATATCCAAGAGTACCTGGATGCAGCCGAGGACCTCCACTACACACCGGAAGTCCGTAAATTGCAGCCATATCTTGTCCTCTAATACCGGAAGTCAGTTGAACTGAACGTATTCTTCGTTGTTTTCTCCATGTGTCACCGCCAAATTAATATAGGCAAGTCTGCCACATAAGGAAATACAGGTAGACGAAAAATACGTTTTCAGCTTAACAAGCACAGTGATAACATTACATTTATTTTAATAAATCAATGTATGATCTAAATTTACGTATCACTGAGCACAGACAAAATATGCGACGGGATATTGGCGACAGGACATTCAAATTAATGTCATGTAATTGCTGTGCTTGTTTGTTTGAAAAGTCACGTAGTTTTCGTCTACTTGTATTTCCTCATGTGGCAGACTTTCCTCTATTGATATGGCAGCAATTGGCTAAGATAACAATAAAGAAGACGTTCAGTTCAAGTGACTTCCTGTATTAGAAGACGAGATATGGCGGTGCTCCTCCGACTTCCAGTATGAAGTGGAGGTCCTCGGCTGCATCCAGCTCCCTCTCAGAAGGGAACCCAGGGATACCCGGGGTTGGTACAGTCCACAGTAGAACAGATTATGATGTCAGTTTGACAGACAGTCCAATCACTTTTTTGTTTGTTTGTTTTTGTTGTGCTTTCTCTCACCTCCAGAGATATCGAGGCATCTCTCGTTGTGTTTGTGGTTGTGAGAATCTGCTAAAGCAGATTGAAAATCTCTCTGGGTGGGTAGTTAGAGTGTCTGTTTCTCAAAGATAGTTGTGGATAGATAGTATCCTTACTCAGTCTTTTTTTGTTTTACTTTTCACGTCTGCCTGGTGGCCTTTGAGAGTTTCTCAGTCTCCCAAGAGTTTTCAGTGAGTAGTCAGAGGTGGTTTAGTTTCTGACTGGTGTTTGTGAACAGGAGCTTTTGGGTGATTGCTTATTAATATTTAGTTGTGTTTTTGTGGTTTTCCTTTTAGGTAACTTTAAGAAACCCTTCATCCAAAACTGTGTCCCAGTTCCCCCAGCGCTGACACATAGCAGTGTTAATTTTGGCAGCAATTTTTAATTTTAGTCTTAGTTTTAGTCTTTAAATGAAATGCATTTTAGTTTTAGTCACATTTTAGTCATTTCTATCCATTTTAGTTTTAGTCTAGTTTTAGTCAATGAAAATTCAAAAACATTTAAGTCTAGTTTTAGTCCATAAAGGTCCCGACATTTTAATCCAGTTTTAGTCCAAGCATTTATTTTCTTGCCTAAATCTGGTACTAAATCATGGTAGTGTGTTCTCTGCACCCTGACAAACCTGGGGTCCCTGCTTTCTACAGCTGAGAGGCAGAATAGATACAGCTGCATTGTTTTGCCCACAGGGGAGAAATACACACACACACACACACCCCCACACACCCCACACACACCCACACCGGTGTGTGTGGGTGTATGTGTGGGTGTGTCCAATGAAAACTAAACTACATTTTAGTTTAGTTTTAGTCATCTTGACAAAAACTTATCTTAGTTTTGGTCAGTTTTAGTCATCACAGATCTATTTTTGTTAGTCTTAGGTGACTTTATGTCATGGAAAAAAAGGCTGTCAATTAACTTTTTTACTCATAGTTTTATTCGAATTAACACTGACTCACAGGCGTTCAATGTTGGTTTTCAGCCTTGCCCCTTGTGTGCAGAGATTTCTCCAGATTCTCAGAATTTTTGTAGGAATGTCAGTGATGAAATCTCGAAATTGAATTGTGCTTTTGCACATTGAGAAATGTTGCTTATTAGAAATTAAATTATTTGCCCATGCAGTCTTTCACAAAGTGGAGAGCCTTGTGCCACTGTTGATTTAGGGGTGCTCCTTATGTACCCAATCATGGTACTATCAACTGTTTCCAATTGTCCAACTTGGATTTTCTGAGGGTTTTTTTTCACAACTTTCCCAGTCTTTTCTCACTCCTGTCCCAACTTTTCTGAAGCATTTTGCAGGCATCAAACTCGGAATGTGTGTATTTCCAAAAAGTGAATAATGTTTCTCAGTTTGAGCACTGAACATAGTTTGTGTTGTGGTCAATTGAATACTGGTTGAAAATCACTGCAGATCACTGTTTTTTCATTATTCATAAATAAATGAACCAACTTTTTTGGAATTGGGGTTTGTAATTAAACATTGCATTGAAGCAAAAAGCAAAAGTTTGCATCATTCTCTGTTGCTCCTGAGATATTTTGGGTCCTCCTTTCTTGAAACAATCCCCGTACTGACCATCTGACCAGGAAAACTTCACACTGTGGGGAGAAGCAGCTTTGACATTTTCTAGAGTGCATGTGTGAAATGGCCTGGGTGAATTTTTACATTTCTGCAGCTCCTTTGGGTGTTAAAAGGAAGGAATGAAGAGTATTTTGCCTTATGCAGGTTTTTGGCTTAAATCCTAATGTTGATTACTCATTAGTCGTTATGATTATGCACAGTCTGTCATAGTTCTGGTGTCTTTGCCAAGTGGAGTATTGAGTTTAACACAGCAGTCCTGATATAACATGTACTGTATGTGTAGGTTTTTGTACATTTTAAACACATTTCCAGGCTTGGTGAAAGAAAGAAGATGGCCTCAGGCTTTCTGTGCGGATGACTCTTGCCCCTTCCTCTCCCCCTTTGCAGCCAGACGTGTCGGTACTCTTGCCCTTGGACGACCCCGCCATGCACCAGCCTCTCTCTGCTAACATGGGGGTGTCCATGCGCGGCCTGGAGATTTTCTACTAACCACTGACCTCAACAACACCCCCCCCTCAGAACAGCTCTTTGACCCAAACCTTCTACTTCTACTACTACTACTTCCTCTTCCCCACCGTGCCCCGTCCTTCCACCTCCTGTGACACTTCATGTGTGCGTCAGGTTGGCTTACAGACTGTAGTTTCTTTCTCTGCTCAGACCCCTTCATCCCTCCATCACAGCACCCCCCTCCTCCTCCTCCCATCTCCCTCTCGGCTTGTGAGAAGGCAGTGTATCCCTCTTTTTTTCTGCATGTTTTTTTCTGTGGTGTCTTTTTGTTTTGTCCTCTTAAATGGTTTTATTTGTTTCATTTGGAAAGAAAACTGTTTTAATCTGCTCTTCTGTAACCTCTCTGTCACTAATGCCGCTTTATACTTGAGCAAATTTTGTTTACTGCACCAAAAACTCAAATGTAATCATTCTTAAGCTAATTAAAGAGGTTTAAGGCAAAAAAAAGGCAGAGTAGACAATGCTAACAAGCGTGGTAGCACAGCTGTTCAAAAGCAGCCATGAGGCCACCTGCAGAGATGCATAACTGTCTGCGGGGCTGCAGGAGTGTTGATTACATTCCCTCTGAGTGCAAATCACATAATGGGAAAGAAGCTAAATATATGAGTTTTTTGTCCAGCACGCTCACTCCCCATCAGTCGGAACACATCCATCAACTGCAAATGCAGCATCATCAAGTGTTCAATTACAGCACCCTGAGGGACTCCCAGCACACATATTCTCTGCAACAGACGGGATATGGATGCATCCATTTGCTAAATTGCTGATGTTGTATTGGGCGCCGCATCAGGAGCTCATTCCATGTTTACTATGTCAAGCAGGAACAGAGGAGACACCCCCATGGCTCTTCCTTATTGTTTAACAGAAAAACGAGCCCCTTTTGATCGATTTTTATGGCTTAGATTGTCCTAGTGGACCAGCAGTCCAAGGGCCATAAAATGTGCTGACGCTGGGTATTAGCGATGACAGAGGTGGACATACGGAAGCGCATCAAAATAATTTAGCCCCCATGGTGGCTTATCACTTCCCCAGCCTGTTTGCAAATGCTTTGACCTTGCTCTGTGAAATGTATGTTTCATTCACAGTGCAGCGTTCCATTGATTTACTTTGCTCCTTTTTTTTTTTCTTTTTTGAGTTGGATGGATTTGCTTTTCGCCCCACCATCTGGGCTGAATAATCACTTGATCCATGTGATACAAACAAGCCCAAACTGACTCCTCTCTCCTTCTTCTCTTCATTTTTTTTATCCACAGGCCTTCAACAAAAACAATCTGATCTTGGAGGAAAGAAATAAGTACTTCAACCCACAGCTTGCAGGAAAGACCTACACCAATGCATACTTCACCGACCTCAACACCTACGATGACTATTAGCCCTCGATTCTGCACCATGGGGGGGGGGGGGGGCTTCACCCCATCATCTATTTGATTCTTTTTCCTGCTTTGTTGAGATTCGTGATGCTGCAGGCCGCACTTTGAGACTCTATGGCAGCTGGTACGTAATGAAAACATGGACACACAGTGTTGCCTATGGAGGGAAACGCCCACTCTCTCTCAGGTGCCTTGGGGTACACTTGGAAAGCTCTATTTTGACTCTCACTGAGAAAAACACAAACTGGATTCCCAAATGTGGAAACAGAAAAGGGAAAAACAAGAACTCAGAGACACTGTGGGATATGTGATCCCTTTTAACTTTCCTGTGACACCTCAAAAACTGATTATGTATTTGTAATGATGGGAAATAACCACAGAACCTGCTTTGCATGACTTCATCGGATGTGTTTTCTGCTGTTTTAGTTTTGTTTTGCATGGTTTATATCATTCCAGAGTTCGGAAACTCTAAAAATGCTTTTCTTAGCCGGCCTTTGGTTCAGGACTGGATTTTGAAGTCATTAAATCAAGGACTTTTGGGATGACGGGTAGCTTTTTACTATTTACTGCTGCCAAGCTCTCCAGATGGATTCTAATCAATGCCCAGTCCTTGAATCAGGATGTAGATATTTGAAGTTTGAGGTCAAATTCATCCAACTTTTCTTTTTTTAAATTTTATGCTCAGCTCTTGGATTTGCAGAAATTGAATTTTCAGTGCCAACTTTTTTTTTTGTGGTCTATTTTTAAGCTTTTAAAAGGTGCTTTTATTTTGTACAGGACATCAAGTTTAGAGCCTATGTCTGTGTATTTTTCTCCAAACATTAATTCAGTGTCTCAAGTGTTTTAAAGAAGTTAAAAAAAAGATTATGTGCATTCTGAAAAGTTATATCAGCCCACAGCAGTTTCAGCCCATCACCGTACTTTTTATATTTTTTGTAAAAAAATGTTTTTGAATTTTGATAGTGTTCGCTATCCCTTTGGCTTCTGAGTTACAGATGTATTTGTGAGAGCAGGATGTGAAGGCATTTTCTGTACAGATTAAGCAGACATTATTCTGAACCCAAACTGGAGCGCTACACGTATACTACTAGACGAAATCCATCGATCTGAAATATTCCTGTTCACAGTGTATAACCAAATATTAGGTTATTCAATGGTTCAGTTGCAACTAACTCTTTTTACATGTTTGCTTGTGTTACTGTGCATAAATTAAAAACTGCTTCGTACACAACACACTTGTCAGTGTGAGTTAAATGGTTGTCTCAGTGTAAAACCTTTGATCTCATGGATTTTCTTTTCTCTGCAGCTCTTATGAATCTGCTAAATATTGCTGAGTGGAAGAAGAAACACATGCAGGATGCTTGGATCCAGTTTGCTCTGACATCATTTTTAACTTAGATATTCATCCAACAAACTGTTAACAGAGCCCTATAAGCACAGCAGCACTTCATAAATCACCAAAAACCACAGTATCAGACCCCCTTCACATGTTTTTTTAAAGGAGTTTTCAGCCAGGCCCTGCAGTGACAAATAGCATGTGCAGAAGTGGAAGGATACCTGAAGGGTACAAATTGTGCGAGGCAGCAGGCTAAAGGTGGAGAGGGGAGGGGGGCAAAGTCTGAAGTCCAAACTCTAATCTGTATGATGGGGTGTAATACCACACACGGCGCTGTTCTCCATCAACCTTCAACCTGACGTCCCATCTGTGTGCAGAGGGTAATGGAGGGGGTGTTATTAATCACCCCGCTGTTTGGTTGGTAGGAGGGGGGAGGGGGAGGGTTGCTGATGCAGGTGAATGTACATCTCAGTGCAGTGTGGCTCCAGAGAATCCATTTCTGGAGGTTGAGTTTGGTCTGAGAGAAAGTAATGCAGTGGTGGACACAGAAATGTGCTCCTAGAGGGCACTTGGTGTTTGTGGAAGTGTTAAAGTAAAGACACGAGTGTTCTTAAAAGGAAGCAGTGGGACAGTGATTTAGCTCAGATGGTAAACAGAATAGACCTGACACCTGACCGCAAACATCAGACATCCACACACATGCACACTCTAAAAGGCAAAATTATCAGTTCAAAATATCAATCTGATTATAACAAGATATATAGCAATAATAACATGATTTGAGCAACTGTTTGGGAAACAAATACAACAATATGCTTACTCAGCATCCCCACTAACTATTTAAATGTTGAACTTTAAGAGATGTCCAAGTGCACATCTGTTTATTATTCCAGGCTCCCTTGATAAATGCTTTGGTTTGAATCTCAGATGGATCATCATTTCCAAGATGAACCATTGAAAAAAAGAGATGGATCAAACCTAACAGGTTTTTAAACCCAATTTTCCCGTGAGAACAAGTATATTTTTACTAATTTTCCAGGTGAATTACCTCTTTATCATGGGAGAAGCAGCTTTGTCATTGCAAGAAAAGCAAATAAATGAGTTGAAATATTGAGAATTTTTTAAATAAACCCATTGCCATTGTAAAAACTGAGTAAAATTACGTGCAGAAATACTTGCTATTACAGACGCTCAGTAACTTTTTACCAACATTTTGTCCCAGACACACTTTCACGACCTACCAAAAAGCTCAGCGACCCACTTTTGGGTCCTGACCCACCACTCGAGAACCACTGCCAGAGACTCCCAGGAGATGGAACCAGAAATACTAAACTGCACAACCCAATAGAGAACTCATTAAAGGGGACATATTTTAGCCCTTTAAGACAAGTTTATATTGTGAGGTCAGAGGTCCCTAAAACATGGCTGTGAAGTTTGTTTCTAAAAAAAAAAAAACACTTTAGTGTGTATTTTTGTCTAAAAACCCCTCTGTCTCAGTCCTGCTCAGAACGAGCTGTTTCTGTGTCTGTAGCTATAAATGTTAAAGAGCACTCTGACTCCGCCCCTGACCACACCCCTCTCAGGAAATGGAAAAGGCTCTCCTGATGTTACAAACACTTTAATCCAGGGTTAAAACCTGGTTCGGATTTGAACCATCAGCAGCGTAACCCACTGAGCTATCAGCATCTCAGCTGGTAGCTGAGAGGATCAGTAGATGAGGGCGGGACTTTCCTCCAAGTGGAGAGGACCACCCAAACCAGGGGACGGGTGCCTACTCCCCATGTGAGGTCACTAGAGTAAAATCTGAGAACGGCTTGTTTCAGCACACATTTTTTTGAAAGGTGGAGAAAGAGAGGGTGGAAGGAAATGGATATTTCTTGAGGGGCCAGGGTGACATATTTCTGTTAGAAAAGAGAAAGTGATTTTTGCATATGTCCTCTTTAAGGCCAAAGCTAAGGCCTTTTCTTTGTGCTGATTTTCAGCACCTCTATTTGACAAAGCAGTGCATCGGTACAGTTTTTTATTTATTCTGCTTTCTTTGGACAGTTGTATCCCTCACTGTTTAAACAGCATGCTAGAATCCAGGAGCAGTGGTCACCGACATCAAAAACATGTCAGTCTTTATTCTGATTGTACGACAGCATCACTGAATAGTTGAGCCTATTTCATTACCAGGTAAAAACGCCTAAAAATGTCTTTTACAACAGAAGTTAACACATACAACCTGTTTTACAGATTCGTTTTGGTAAAAAGTAAAAATTCTTTAGTCTTTATTACATTAGTGCTGAGCACTGCATAAATTAGGGGCTGGTGGATAACCAGTATAAAAGTGTGCAGGGGAGCTGAGGACCCCCCCCCCCCCTTCTGTTTTTACATTGATTTACCATTGGATACAGATAATATAGAGACCACCAGTTATGCTCCATAACACCTTTTCAGGAGCCCATTGGCCACAGAGATTCTCCAAAGTTAAAGGTTGGAAACGTTTTTGCTGTGCAGGTCAGAGCCAGCCAGACATGTGACATTCCACTGTGACAGCACAACCGAGGACAATAAATGACTTTCTCAAAGTGGCATTTAGGGACTGCTAAAGGTCGCAGCTAAAGGTCACCAGAGCACGGTTTGTGCATGTCAGAGAAAGTGTATGTGAGTGCCTGCATGTGGATAAAGAAGTCAATGTGTCATGAGATGTGACGGACAGGAAGAGATGGACCAAAACCTGCATCATGTTTATGTATTTTTACACTGAAATGGTAAGAGCAATTTATCTCAGAAAACCTCTGAGATAAAAGTCCAAAATACATTGATTTTGATAATGTAGATTTTTTTTTCACCTTATGAAACCCCTACAGATGAGTCACTTTTTAATTGCACTTCAACCTGTAACTTTATGATCAGCACAAATTTGGATAGGGGTTATCTAAAGTTAAATATTGTGCTGTTCCCATGATGAAATCTTCAAATCCATTAGGGAAACTTTTCTAGTAAGCCTGGAACTGAACTAAATATCTCAAATCTGTCAGCCATGGTGATCTATGGGTCATTATCATGATGCAGAGATTTGTGCCAGAAAAACATGATATTAATCCCTGACTCTGGCACAGAGCAGTGAGCTCTGACCAGAGGTCAAAGGGCAGGATCATTGATGGAGAGCTTTTCTATTTTTCACTTGAACCAGATGCAGCAGGAACAAACATCTTAGCTGTTGAAGGTGTGTTTTTATCCATATTTCACTAGTCTTTAGTCCTTGATGATTTAAAGAAGCAGGATGTGACTGTCAGTCTCCAAGCAGCAACAATTCAATCCCTCATGTCTGTTAGCATTGCGATGCTAAACTTTGGTCATTTATTAAATAATACACCGTGTTCCAAATTATTATGCAAATGATATTTTTCAGATTTTCAAGTCATCAACCGTTACAATATAATTCAGATTCTATTGAACAAACCTCCCAATGATAACTATTCTTTTTTAGAAAATAAAAAACTCAAAATGCACTGTTCCACATTATTATGCACAAAAGAGTTTCAAATACTTTTATAGGTTGTAAAGAACTGAAAATGGTCGCATGTTGAATTTACAGCATCAGGAGGTCATATTTACTGAAATCAAAGCTATTTCAATCAAAAACATCTTAACAGGCCAAGTTCCATGTTAACATAGGAGCCCTTCTCTGATATCACCTTCACTATTCTTGCATCCATTGAACTTGTGAGTTTTTAGAGAGTTTCTGCTTGAATTTCTTTGCAGGATGTCAGAATATCCTCCAGAGCTGCTGTTTTGATGTGAACTGCCTCCCATCCTCACAGATCTTTAGCTTGAGTATGCTCCAAAGGTTCTCAGTAGGGTTAAAGGTCAGGGGAGGATGGGGGCCACACCATGAGTTTCTCTCCTTTTATGCCCATAGCAGCCAATGACACAGAGGGATTCTTTGCAGCATGAGATGGAGCATTGTAGTGCATGAAGATCATTTTGCTACAGAAGGCACTGTTCTTCTTTTTGTACAATGGAAGAAAGTGGTCAGTCAAAAACTTTATATACTTTTTCGAGGTCATTTTCACACCTTCAGGGACCCTAAAGGGTCCTTCCAGCTCTCTCCTCATGATTCTGGCCCAAAACATCACAGCCTTGTCAGGACATGGTGGCCATCCACCAGCCATCCACTACTCCTTCATCTGGACCATCCACTACTCCTTCATCTGGACCATCCACTACTCCTCCATCTGGACCATCCACTACTCCTCCATCTGGACCATCCACTACTCCTCCATCTGGACCATCCAGGGTTGCACGGCACTCATCAGTAGGAAGACTGTTTGAAAATGAGTCTGCTTTCTGCTTGTGAGCATTGGTTAGGGGGGGCTGAATAGTAGGTTTATGCACGACTGCAAGCCTCTGGAGGATCCTACACCTTGAGGTTGGTGGGACTCCAGAGGCATCAGCAGCTTCAAATCCCTGTTTGCTGCTTTGTAATGGCATTGTAGCAGCTGCTCTCTGAATCTGATGATTTTGTCTGGTAGAAACCTGAATCAGCCACAAATTTCTTCACAGTACAACGATCACACTGAAGTTTTCCTGAAATATCTAATGTTTTCATTTCTTGTCTAAGGCATTGCACTAATTGAGGCTTTTCTGCAGCAGAGATCCTTTTTCTTTCCCATATTGCTGAAACCTGTGGCCTGCTTAACAATGTGGAACGTCCTTCTTCAGTAGTTTTCCTTTAATTGGGCTCACCTGGCAAACTAATGATCACAGGTGTCTGAGACTGATTTCAGTGATCCAAAGAGCCCTGAGACACACTACCATCCATGAGTGAAAAACAAAACATTAAATGTTTATGACACTAAAATCTAATTTGCATAATAATTTGTAAATGGGGTCTATTCCTGCAGAGTCTGTCACAATAAAAGCCTCTAATGCTTAGCATCATTGAAGACTTTTATTTTTAAGAGCAATATCCAAAAATGGAGTGTTTCAGTAACCTAACAACAGAGATGTCTCATGAACATCTCAGAACACACAGCTGAGAAAATGGGATACTAGGAACACCTGAAGAGTTAAATACAGGATGAGAAAATGAAACTGAGGCTTTTTCTCACAAACACAGCTGTAACATAGCAGCAGAGCAGACTGATGGTACCTCCATCAGGTTGTAGCATTCTTTAAAATTTGAGAGATCTTATTTCTCCTGAGTGGGCGTGGCTTCAGCTCATTCAACCGGCACACCCACACCACCCTAGAGAGGATTTCACTGCCTCATTTTTCATGATTTTGAAGCTTAATTTTGCAAACTTAGAGATGTTTTTCATGACTGAAATTTGGCCTGGTCGGTCATAACACAGTGGTCTGTCATACAACAAACCTATTAATCACTTTTATTTATTAATCACTTTGCAGGGGCTTAAACTAACGGGCACCTTCCTAGGTTGTAAAAACTCCATGGAAGTTGTCAGACAACATCTGAGTGACACCTTTATGATTTGATTGGAATAAAAACCAAACAACTATCGCTCTGAAAATGTGAGCCAGGCGTCTCTGCGTGTTTCCATTTTGCTCATAAAGCATTCAGCTGCTCGGTTAATTAGCAGCCTGTATACAGAGGCCTCTGAGTGGCAAACAAGGTGAGTGAGTGAGATTGTTCCTGTCAGGCAGGTAACAGAGCGTGAACATCCCATTAAACACCCGCGTTTTTTTTTCTCCTGGAGAACAGACTCTCTCATTCACATGGATCACTGTGCTTTGGACTGCAGCTCCCTGTGCACATTCAGCTTTGACTGTGCTGAAATATCGGCACATTTAGCTGTAGGAAAATCCCTCAAATCATGTCCTTGGACAGCGAGCTACTGTTACACCAACAACAACACAAAGATTTTTGGAGAACAAAGTTATAACATCACAGGATCATAACTTTATGAGGAAAAAAGTGGAAATATTACAAAGATGAGACTGAGCATCTCTGGAACAGTCTCAGTTTCTGCATGTTTTTTTCAGGGTTCAGTTTTTGTGAAGCCTTTTCAAAAACATTTACAAGACGCTCCGCATTTATGAAGCTCATGAAATTCCCCTACAAAATAAAATACAGGCTACCCAAAAGCCTTAAATAACACCTACACCTTTTATGCAGAAAATAATGAATTTACTTCAATAGTTTAACAACCTTTTCCTTATAAAATCTAAACTGTATTCTCATAACATCATGGCCTTCTTCTTGTAGGATAAGACTTTATTCCTGTGTACATGGCTTGTTCTAATGGAACATCAGTCTTGAATGATTAGTACTTCATTTAGCTTCGTATAAGAATCAGAATCAAGTTTTATTGCCATCACAGAGGAATCTACTCTGGTGTTTGGAGGTAAAACAAATGATAGGAGAAAAATGAAAGTAGTGAGAGGCTATAAAAACAGCAGTCTTGCTGACAGAGAACTTTAACAGATTGATATAAAAATATAGCTGCAATATAAAATCTAACATAGATCACAAAAAGTATATACAAAGGTGCGGTGAAGGAGAAAGGGGTGCTGGTGTGTTACTGATGATGCTGAAGGAATATAACACACACTGGTAAAGAGCAAGTCCAGTGTGCATCAATCATCTACATCAAATCTCTTTAAATATGTCTTATTTTTGTCTGCTGGCTCTATGAGAGCCTAATGTAGGTCAGTGGTTCTCAACCTCTGGGTCAGGACCCCCATGGGGGTCGTGAGACATTCTGAGGGGGTCAAATGTTGCCACTTAACACCAATTTTACCAAATGTCAACCCTTTCTCATCACTTTTTAACACCAATTCTGCCAATTTTAGAACAATTTTGCCATTTAAATCCATTTTTGTCCACTTGAAACCCTTTCCATCACTTTTTTCTGCCTGTTTTTGCCACTTCTAAACCAATTTTTGCCACTTTCAGCCTTATGTTGCCCCTATTATTGCCTCTAACCATCACTTTTTAACCCTTTGTTGCCCATTTTAACCACAGTTAACCCATTTTTGCCAGTTTATATCAAATTTTCATCCCTTCACCTAATTACCACCATTTTTTACACTTAAAAGCCATTTCAGCCACTTTTTAATCCCCTCTTACCACTTTTTGTGCCTGTTTTTGCCACTTTAAACCAAATATATTCTTTTGAAATCTAATTTCATCACCTTTTCCACCATTTTTGTCATTATTAACCAGTTTTAGCAACTTCAACCCATTTTAATTATGCCTTTCTCAAGTTATTTTCTTTCAAAGAAGGCTATTCACTACACAAATGAATGAATAAAGGTATTTGTTACTTTGATAAGAGTGGTTATTATTCAGGTCAAATATAAAATATGGTTTTCACAGCTTGACTTCACAATAGACCATGGTTTTACTAACCTACATGGGCCCCCAGTTTGGCTGGGTCCCAGAGACCTCCCCCTTTTTGCCCCCTGATGGACGGCCTTGTCTGCACTATTCTTGAATATGCATGTCAGTGTTCAACCACCTCCAGGTACAGTGGGGGTCCCCGGTCTCAGGCATTGACATCAAACAGAAACGAAACTGCAGAAAGCAAACAGCAACAAGAGGCTGGTGCAATTATGGTGGAAGACATTAGCGTGGATGCTGCTAAAGCGCCAGTTTTATCAGAACTTGACCACAGTTCTTGGTTAAAAGAAGAACAAAGAACAGCAGTGAGTTTTCTTTTCAAAAACGACAAAAGTCGTGTGCTGACATGTCTACAGTTCTCCTCGATAGTGGCGCACACCTACGACGTCACGTGTTTTGTTGTTCTGATTGGCTCGTAAAGATGTGACAGACAGAACATTCATCCAATCTGAGTTTCTTCTTAAAGGCTCTGCTCTTTCCCAAACACTGTCTATGGGAGGTTTACGTGCCAGGT